>NC_058083.1:216233437-216327825 GCF_014858855.1 Bufo gargarizans
TGTGGGTTAACGAATGTTTGTAAAATCAGTTTTTGATACCTTGAGGGGTGTAGTTTCTTAGATGGGGTTGCTTTTATGGAGTTTTTACTCTAGGGGTGCATCAAGGGGGCTTCAAATGGGACATGGTGCAAAAAAAAAAGGCCATTAAATCTGCCTTCCAGAAACCAGAACGCCGTATCCTTTCCTTCTGCGCCCTGCCTTTTGGTCATACAGCAGTTTACAACCACATATGGGGTGTTTCTGTAAACTGCAGAATCGGGGTAATAAATATTAAGTTTTGTTTGGCTGTTAACCCTTACGGAGATGTCACCATCACCTCTCAGGATTGCAGGATGGTGATTGGTGGTGTATTATCACACCACCGATCACCATCCTGTTCCGGGTTATCGGGTCCTCAGAGACCCGAATAACCTGGAAACGCAGCAAACTGCAGGTCTGAATTGACCCCCTGGCACATTGGCCCCAGGTGCCTGCTCAATGATTTCAGCAGGCACCGGGTTCCGATCAGGACATCAGGGCGTACCTGTGTGCTTAAGAGGTTAATGTTAATATATAAAAATGTAATACTATCCAATTTTCCTGCTGAACATAAACACACTAGTGAAAGATGGTAATGTGAATGAGACCTAAGGGCAAATTTTTGAACGCCCCACTCCAGCAAAATCTTCGCAGCTCCAACTCCTGTGATTAGTCAAGATTGTTCTCTCAGACGAGGCCGGCCAGCTGCTCCGTCCATTCCCTACAGTGTCACTGTATATAATGTCATTGTATAATACCGTTGCCCTGACAAAAAAATGTGTTAGTTCCTCCTCCTGGGTGGGTCCCTTTTGAGTTCAGGCCCCAAAGCAGCCGCTTATGAAACAAGATTCCCGGTAGTCACGTGTTCGACATAGCGGTCACATGATCGGGAGTCCTGGAACAGCGCAAACACCCTCAAACACATGACAAGTCATGTGATAGAGCGCCCAATCTGTATCCTGGCAACCCTAGGTCCTAAACCAAAACTGATGTGTTGTAAAGGACCCTATAAGGCTGAGGATAAATTTCATTATGGGAGCAGAGTAAGGTAAATTTCAGTAGCGCCACTCACCTCACCAATAATAATATCCAGAATATAAACATAGTACACAAAAAATGCAGATAATGGCCCATGTACCAGCAACACAGGAACCTGCCAACAGTAGATACATTATATACAGTGTAATGCTGCAATGGCAATGATTGTAACCCAGCTGGACTATGTTCTGGGCAAATGAGTGGAATGTGTGGAATGAACCATGAATAGTTACAGATCCCCTCACATACTGGCGGAGCACCACCAAACCCGTGAGTGGAGGTGTATCGAGTGCCTCTACAGAGAAAACGGGGCAACATAAGACTAAATAAAGACACAGGGATCAGACAGAACAGCCCCACATCAAAAGCCACATAGTTGTGAGCGTCACCCCGCACAATACCCAATGGTTTCCACCAATAGGATGTACTGGTGATACGCACACGTCTTAATATGGAAGGGGAATACTAAGGCCGACATACCATCAACCCCGGTCAAGGGGAGGTGGAATATATCGGCCCCTGCCTGGTCTGGGCCCAACTCCAAATGAAGAGCACCCCTACCCTGCCTATTCCCAACTTTATCCTATAAATGGCTTGGGTTTCAGGGCCAGTCAGATCCTGTGAGATAGCATAGAGTTTCCCCCCATGGCATCCCTCATCTCCCTCCATCCATACGAAATGTGCCGCTCCTCAGGAAGAGGGGATCATAAAATTGGCAAAAAAAAGTGCCTAATGTCACCACAACATGAATCTCTCAGTACACATATCGAGCACGGGTGAAAGAAGAGAACAACTAGTATAGCGAAGTATTCCAACTGTCAGGTTCCCTGGTCGCTCATATTGGGGGCTGCATATAGTTCTCCACTCAGGTTACATCTGGTAGCACAATCTAAAAGTGATAAAAGAAGAAGAACAAAAAAATCAATGAATTTATAATCGCAATGGTACATCGGGTACTGAAACTTAAATCACACTAAAATATCCCAATCCCACATCCTGGGTGGCGATTAGAAAAGGGAGCCCACCTTGAACTCCCGGTTGAGACCCATGGGTTCAATGGTGTCAAGTTCGAAAATCTATCTGAGTTCCAGACGCTTCAGTAATCGTTCCCGGTCCCCCTCTCTGTAGTGGGGGAATACCGTCAATGATTCTGAACCTCAATTGCGGAACATTATGTCTGTACCTATAGAAGTGCTGTGGGACAGGGAGTTCACCCTCCACGTCCCCTGATTGACTCTGCATCTTTGATCTTTGTGAACAGTTTCAAAATGGCGTATCTGTGTTCGTTAATCCTTAATTTGCAGGCCTGTGTGGTCTCACCCACATAGATGAGGCCACATGGACACTGCAATGTGTGGATTATGAAGTCAGAGGAACACGTATAGAAACCCCTAATGTCATACTTTTTCTGTTCTTGAATGGAGCTAAACCGCGAACGGGCTCCTGCCGTGGCATTCTGAGGTGTTCATACTCTGTGTAAAACGGCACATGAAAAATCCTCAGCCACGTGAACTGTGGTGCAGCCTCCCATTGAACAATAGGAGGTGGTTTCAGCGCAGATGCTGAGCAGTATTTACACGAAATCCGCTCTGAAATCCCTGCCAAAAATGAATTGTGTGAACATACCCTAAAACATCTCACAGCTGAGAGGTGGATACAATTGTATTTAATACTAATAAATTATGGATGTGGAGGGCACTCTAATATCCCTGGCTGTATATAATTGTATAGTGCGAACATATATTTCTTTCTTTAGATACTTTTTGGTATGTTCAAATATATGTGACAATACAAATATAACTTAATACAGTATACATTTATTTGTTGAGATACTAAAAAGATTTTATGCGCATATTATCAAAGGTACACTTGCTGTTATTATAAAAAAAAGTATTTTAAAATCTATTTTCATAATGGTTAACTTAAGATAAAAAAAAATGATAATAAAAATTAAAAAAAATAGGAAACATTTTTAGAAAAGAAAAAAAAAAAGTGAAAAGGTACATGATAGTTATTTTATAGAACAAGTCATTTAAAAAAAGAATCCACTTCATAAGTTTTCCGTCCACTGATTTTGTAGATTAATAGTCTTTGTACATATATCCAGTAGATGGCACTGTTGCTCTCAAGACAGAAGGTATGTAGCGATTGCAATGCAATAACATCTATTTATGGATGTTTATACATATTAGTCTTTGATAAACTGGGATAATGAAATCCCCTGATATAGGTATAGTTATTAATTTAATTTGAGGTTCAAATGGGGTATCAGCCGAAAGCTATTTGAATAAAAAAAAGGGTGCTATGTTTAGGTAGAATGGGATATACAAATAGAATGAGCTATATTAAACATGTATACATGTTTAATATCTCTCAGGCAGTTATATTAACCCTGCAAAAGGACTGAGCAATCTGATCTGGTTCAACTGGGAGCATCATACAACGAAAAACCCGGCACCTCTGCATCCATCCGGAGGAGAAGACACCGCTGAAGCTCCCGCTTACGTGGGATGCCACGTTAGGAGCTGGTGAGCACAGCGGTGAATACGAACATACATCGCAGTAGATGACTCCAGATCCATGCAGCATCCACGGGACAGGTAACGTTACAATATAAAGACTGTAAAGAACCAAGATAACACAGAAAGTATTTGAACTTTCACTGGCAGAAATCAATTATTGGTGCATGGATGGGGAGATAAAAACTTTTTGGATATACTAGTCGCATTCTATTTGTATATCCTATTCTACCCAAACATGGCTTTTTTTTTATTCAAGTAGCGATCGGCTGATACCCCATTTGAACCTCATAAATTGAGGTAATAACTATACCCATAAATAGATGTTGTTGCATTGCAATCGCTACATACCTTTTGTCTTGAGAGCAACAGTGTCATCTACTGGATATATGTACAAAGACTATTAATCTACAAAATCAGTGGAAGGAAAACTTTTATGAAGTGGATAAAATAAATAGTTTATTTTATATAACAAGTCATCATCATTTTACCTTTTCAATTTTTTTTCTTTTGTAAAAACGTTTCCTATTTTTTTTTTCAGTTTTTTTTTTATCTCAAGTTAAACTTATTTAAGTTAATTATGAAAATATATTTTAAAATGATTTTTTTTTATAACAGCAAGTGTACCTTTGATAATATGTGCATAACATCTTTTTAGTATCTCAACAAATAAATTTATACTTTCCCTTTCGCCCATGACAGCACCCTTGAGAGACCGCCTCCATCCAGGACAGGAAACAGGAACTTTCGTGGAGAGCTCATAAGGAGGAGCATGGCCCCGAGACCACCAGTTCCTGTTTCCTGTCCTAGACAGAGGACGGTTCGTGGAGAGAAGAAAAGAAAAAGCTAGGCTGCAGGGCCCCGGAGGAATTGTGTTAAGAGTGGGGTTACCTGTTCCGGCATAAGTCTCCTCTTGGAGCCGCCGGCCGGAGTCTGGTGCTGCTGCTGGGGTCTGGCTTACGCTCCGCTGGCGATACTCTGCAGTCCCGGGCTCACCGAGAGGTGCGTTCGGCACGCCGGTCCTGCCCGACAGTGCTCAGGCGGGCCGGGGCCTTCTCCTTTGCCGCGCGCAGGGGGAACTAAAAATCTCGCGATGCGGCGAGATCCGGGTCTCGGTAGAGACTTCCGTTTTTTTGGAACGCACGCACGTGCGTTCCGGAAGTAGGAAGAGCCTTCTCCTACTTAGGCCGCAGAAAGTTTCCAGCAGGACCCGACCGAGGACTTCGGACCCACAGGCGCACGGTCAGCAGCAGCCCAGCCAGCCAGCCTTACAGGAAGCCACATTTCCTTGGATCCGGGGAGTCACTCTCTATCCCACAGCAGTATGGAGGAGGAGAGTGCCTTACGCGCCGATCAACAGGAGGGTCATGAGATCAGACCGGTACTCCTGGTGGGGTAAGGGGGATCATTCCCCACCATTTATTTCATTTTTTAAGCTAAATCTCCTTTCCCTCTTGTCTCTTCCTGCATTTAGACTACAAAAGAGGGCCCTAGAAAGGCAATTTCAAAGACCAGAGGGAAGGAGTGTGCCATCTGTAAAAAGAAACTGGCCCCCTCTTGGTTGAAAAAGTTATGCCAAAGTTGTATTGAGAAACTAGTGGAGGAGGAGTCCCCATCCCTTTTACACAGTATTAGGGAGATGGTAAAGACGGAGGTCTCGGACTCCCTGAAGGATTTCAAAAAGAGCTTTCCCGCTGTAGCCTCTACCTCCCTGGGAACCAGACCAAGCACGGCTAATAGATCTGACTCAGATCCCTTAGAGGAAAGCGATACGGGAGAAATCCTAGATAGCCCAGATTCGTCCCAGGATGAAGAATCCACGGGCAGGCCACTCTTTTCCCCCGATGATACGGAAGCTTTATTAAAAGCAGTTCGTGCGACTATGAAAGTAGACGAACCCAAAGACCCAAAATCCGTTCAGGATATCATGTTTGGTGATCTCGGGCAGAAAAAATCTAGGGTATTTCCCGTTAACGAGAATATTAAGTTTTTAATACAGAGGGAATGGAAAAGACCCGATAAAAAGTTTTTTGTGCCAAAAAATGTAAAAAGAAAATATCCCTTTGACGAGGCAGACTCAGCAAACTGGGACAGACCCCCTAAATTGGATGCACCTGTTGCAAAAATTTCAAAAAAATCGGCCCTTCCGTTCGAGGACTTAGGTTCTCTTAAAGACCCTATGGATAAGCGAGCAGAGGTTTACTTAAAAAAAAGTTTGGGAGACCTCAGCTCAAGCATTCAAACCAAATATTGCCACCACATCCACTGCTAGGTCTCTGAAATTATGGCTAGAGGAGTTAGAATCTCACATTCAGAACAAGACCCCGAGAGATCAATTGTTAACCGTTTTCCCCACTCTACTTAAAGCAGTAGACTTTATTTCTGATGCATCAGCCGATGCTTTAAAATTAAATGCTAGATCAGCCGCTCTTTCAAATTCAGCCAGACGAGCTATTTGGCTAAAAGGTTGGTCGGGAGACACGGGATCTAAAAATAAGCTGTGTGCAATTCCTTGTCAGGGCGATTATCTTTTTGGATCCGTCTTAGACGACCTTTTGGATAAAGCCTCGGACAATAAAAAAGGATTCCCTGTCTCCAGACCCCCGAAAAAACAACGTTTTTTTCGCAAAAACAAGAAAGATTTTTTTAGGGGGCAGAGGAAAGACTTCAGAGCTGACAACAAGAATAGGAAAAGCAAGGGGTTTCTCTTCAGTTCCCAATCCTCCTCAACCTCTAAACCATCACAGCAATGACGGTTTCTCTCCTGTGGGGGGCAGACTTTCTCTCTTCCTCTACGCCTGGGAGAAAATCTCCTCAAGTCCCTGGATTTTAGGCGTTATAAAGGAAGGGTTTTGTCTAGAGTTTGTCTCCCGCCCACCGGACAGATTCAAAATCACAAATTTTCTAGGAAACCCGGGGAAAAATCTAGCCTTACAACAAGAGATTGTATCCCTACTTCGGAAGAATGTTCTAATCCCGGTGCCGGAGGCAGAGAAGGGCGAGGGTTTTTACTCCTCCCTTTTTCTGGTCCCCAAACCGGATGGAACATTCAGAACTATTATAAATCTAAAGGATTTAAATCAATTCCTCTCTTACAAAAAATTCAGAATGGAGTCAATCCAATCAGTCATAAAACATCTGTTCAGGGGCTGCTTCATGGCTACGATAGACGTAAGAGATGCGTACTACCACATTCCCATTCGGCTAGACTGTCAAAAATTCCTCAGAGTCGCGGTTTCTATAGGAGGTCACATCCAGCACTTACAATACACAGCCCTTCCCTTTGGGATTTCTCAAGCTCCCAGACTTTTCACGAAAGTCATGGCAGAAGTCATGGCTCATGTAAGGGAAAAAGACATTTTATTAATACCTTACTTAGACGACCTCCTGGTGGTAGCAGAGTCAAGATCCATTCTAGAAGCGCACCTCAAAAAAGTAGTGCAGATCCTAGAAGACCTCGGCTGGCAAATAAACGGAGAAAAATCCCATTTAATTCCTTCCCAAGTTTGCATTTTTTTAGGGATGATGCTGGACTCAAAAAAACTACTCTGTATTCTACCCCAGGACAAGATTCAGAGATTAATACAACAGGTTCAGTCCCTGATATCGGCAGAGAACCCTACTATCAGACAAGCAATGGCGGTCTTGGGCAGAATGACCTCAACTATACCAGCGGTCAGTTGGAGCCATCTTCACTCCAGACCCCTACAGTGGCAAATTCTGAAGGAGTGGCAGGGTTCCCTCCGCCCATTAGATACACCTTTCACACTCACCCCCCAAGTGATCCAGTCCCTTCACTGGTGGCTGAACCCCGTAAACCTGTCCCAGGGGCTCCCTTGGTTCCAACAAGACTTTGTTACCCTTACCACCGACGCAAGTCCTTCCGGGTGGGGGGCCTGTTGCCAAGGGGACTTAAGACAAGGTGTTTGGGAAAGAGAGCAGAGTCTAGACTCCCAAAACATGAGGGAACTGAGGGCGGTCTTTTTCGCCTTAAAAGAGTTCCTTCCTTTACTACAGGGAAAGTCTATAAAAGTTTTTTCAGACAACGCCACAGTGGTCTCCTATCTGAACAAACAAGGAGGAACCAGATCAGAAAATCTGATGCGGTTAACAACGGATATCTTTTCCCTTATAATTCCTTCTGTGCCGTCCCTTATGGCAATACATCTAAAAGGTTCAGAAAACAAAGTGGCAGATTTCTTAAGTCGAAATACACTAGACCAGGGGGAATGGTGTCTGAACCAAAGGGTGTTCGATCAAATAATTCGACTTTGGGGTCGTCCTCATCTGGACTTGTTCGCCACCAGAGAAAACAGAAAGTGTCATCGTTTCTTTTCCCTCAGCACGAGAGATTCACCAACAGGGATAGATGCCTTCTCCCTTCCCTGGCCGAACCAGCTCCTCTACGCCTTTCCTCCGTTAAGGCTTCTTCCAAGATTTTTACAGAAGCTGAGACAGGAAAGAACAACAGTGATCTTAATTGCTCCTTTCTGGCCCAGAAGAACCTGGTTCACCTGGTTGAGGAAGCTATCCTTGACGGACCCTTGGATTCTCCCGGAGTGGCAAGATCTTCTATCCCAAGGACCAGTCAATCATCCGAGTGTGAAGCAGCTACACCTAACAGCATGGCTCTTGAGGGGGAAATCCTAGAAAGTAGAGGACTCTCCAAGAGCGTAGTTTCCACTTTACTATCCTGCAGAAAGGATGTCACCTCCTCTATTTATCTCAGGATTTGGAACACCTTCCAGAAGTTTGCCAAGGATCCAGTGAATCCTTTGAATCCCCCACCTATGTGTAGGATTTTAGATTTTTTGCAAGCTGGACATGAAAAAAATTTGAGGCCAAGTACTCTGAAAGTACAGGTATCCGCTTTGAGTGCGTTCTTTGATTCTTCCATCGCTAGCCACCCGTGGGTCCGAAGATTCTTTAAAGCCATCAGCAGGCTTAGGCCTATACCTGGACCTTCAATTCCCCCCTGGGACCTCAACTTGGTCCTTACTAGCCTCACAGAACCTCCCTTTGAGCCACTTAAACAGTTACCTATAAAGATCTTGTCTTTCAAAATAGCGTTTCTTGTCGCAATTACCTCAGCAAGGAGGGTTGGTGAGATTTCGGCCTTCTCTACCTCGCCTCCGTACACTAACATCTTAGATGATAGGGTTCTCATTAAACCAGACCCTTCCTTCTTACCGAAAGTGGTTTCTATGTTTCATAGAACGCAGGACATTATCCTTCCTTCCCTGTGCCAAGATCCGAGAAATGAAAAAGAGGAAAAACTGCACTGTTTAGATGTAAAAAGATGCCTATCTCATTATCTGGAGGTTACTAGTCAGTGGAGGAAAACCTCAAAACTCTTCATTCAGTTTAGTGGGAAAAATAAGGGCCTCCCAGCCTCTTCTAAAACCCTTTCCAGATGGATCGTAAGAGCCATTAATTTGGCCTATTCTTCAGCTGGAAAGGCGCCCCCGGGGGGCTTTGGTGCTCATTCTACAAGATCAGTCTCCACCACTTGGGCAGAAAGGGCTGACGCTACCCTAGAACAAATTTGTAGAGCAGCCACATGGCAGTCGCCTAGCACCTTCTTCCGTCACTACAGATTGGACCTAGGCAATAGAGAACAGCTAGCCTTCGGTAGGAAAGTCCTCCAGGCGGTAGTCCCACCCTAAGAAATAAAGGGATTTCTATTCTAATCGTCTCTCAAGGGTGCTGTCATGGGCGAAAGGGAAATTTAAGATTACACTTACCGGTAATCACTTTTCCATAAGCCCATGACAGCACCCGGGTTTATTCCCACCCTGATATTCATATTAAAAAAAAAAAAAAAAAATAAAAAAAAAAAATATATAAAAAATATATATATACATATACAAAAAAAAAAAAAAAAAAAAAAAAAAAAAAAGGAGAAGAGTGTGGTCTAGGACAAGTTCTTGCGATTAACTGGTGGTCTCGGGGCCATGCTCCTCCTTATGAGCTCTCCACGAAAGTTCCTGTTTCCTGTCCTGGATGGAGGCGGTCTCTCAAGGGTGCTGTCATGGGCTTATGGAAAAGTGATTACCGGTAAGTGTAATCTTAAATTTCATACCGAAAAGTATCTAAAGAAAGAAAAATATGTTCGCACTATACCATTATATACAGCCAGGGATATTAGAGTGCCCTCCACATTCATAATTTATTAGTATTAATTTTGCCTTGCAACATTAGGGTAAGTTGCGGGGTGAGCACCGTACCATAGTTTTCCAAACCCGGTGTAGCCACTGACCCATTGACAATTGTATTTGCACGCTTGGCAGCCTGAAAAAATCTACCCACTATGATTCATTGTAGCTGCTGCTTACAGTCCGGTCAATAAATATTGGGACATCGACATAATTCTAACATTTTTGGCTCTATACACCACCACAAGGGATTTAAAAGGAAACAAACTAGATGTGCTTTAACTGCAGACTGTCAGCTTTAGGGCTCTTTCACACCTGCGTTCTTTTCTTCCGGCATAGAGTTCCGTCGTCGGGGCTCTATGCCGGAAGAATCCTGATCAGTTTTATCCTAATGCATTCTGAATGGAGTGAAATCCGTTCAGGATGCATCAGGATGTCTTCAGTTCCTGGACGGAACGTTTTTTGGCCGGAGAAAATACCGCAGCATGCTGCGCTTTTTGCTCCGGCCAAAAATCCTGAAGACTTGCCACAAGGCCGGATCTGGAATGAATGCCCATTGAAAGGCATTGATCCGGCCTTAAGCTAAACGTTGTTTCGGCACATTGCCGGATCCGACGTTTAGCTTTTTCTGAATGGTTACCATGGCGGCCAAGACACTAAAGTCCTGGCAGCCATGGTAAAGTGTAGCGGGAAGCGGCATACTTACCGTCCTGTGCGGCTCCCGGGGTGCTCCAGAGTGACGTCAGGGCGCCCCACGCACATGGATGACGTGATCGCATGGCACGTCATCCATGCGCATGGGGCGCTCTGACGTCACTCTGGAGCGCCCCGGGAGCCGCGCGGACTGTAAGTATACCGCTCCCTGCTCCTACTATGGCAACCAGGACTTTAATAGCGTCCTGGGTGCCATAGTAACACTGAAAGCATTTTAAAGACGGATCTGTCTTCAAATGCTTTCAGTACACTTGCGTTTTTCCGGATCCGGCGTGTAATTCTGGCAAGTGGAGTACATGCCGGATCCAGACAACGCAAATGTGAAAGAGGCCTTATTTTGAGGGTATTTACATCCAAATCAGGTGAACAGTGTAGGAATTACGACATTTTGCATATGTGCCTCCCACTTGTTAAGGGACCAAACGTAATGGGACAATTGGCTTCTCAGCTGTTCCATGGCCAGGTGTGTGTTATTCCCTCATTATCCCAATTACAATGAGCAGATAAAAGGTCCAGAGTTCATTTCAAGTGTGCTATTTGCATTTGGAATCTGTTGCTGTCAACTCTCAAGAGGAGATCCAAAGAGCTGTCACTATCAGTGAAGCAAGCCATCATTAGGCTTAAAAACAAAACAAACCCATCAGAGAGATGGCAAAAACATTAGGCGTGGCCAAAACAACTGTTTGGAACATTCTTAAAAAGAAGAAACGCATCGGTGAGTTCAGCAACACCAAAAGACCCGGAAGACAATGGAAAACAACTGTGGTGGATGACCGAATAATTCTTTCCCTGGTGAAGAAAACGCCCTTCACAACAGTTGGCCGGATCAAGAACACTCTCCAGGAGGTAGGTGTATGTGCGTCAAAGTCAACAATCAAGAGAAGACTTCACCAGAGTGAACAGAGGGTTCACCACAAGATGTAAACCATTGGTGAGCCACAAAAACAGGAAGGCCAGATTAGAGTTTGACAAACGACATCTAAAAAAGCCTTCACAGTTCTGGAACAACATCCTATAAACAGAGGAGACCAAAATCAACTTGTTCCAGAGTGATGGGAAGAGAAAGAGTATGGAGAAGGAAAGGAACTGCTCATGATCCTAAGCATACCACCTCATCAGTGAAGCATGGTGGTGGTAGTGTCATGGCGTGGGCATGTATGGCTGCCAATGGAACTGGTTCTCTTGTATTTATTGATGATGTGACTGCTGTCAGCAGCATGAATTCTGAAGTGTTTTGGGCAATATTATCTGCTCATATTCAGCCAAATGCTTCAGAACTCATTGGACGGCGCTTCACAGTGCAGATGGACAATGACCCAAAGCATACTGCAAAGGCAACCAAAGAGATTTTTAAGGGAAAGAAGTGGAATGTTATGCAATGGCCAAGTCAATCACCTGACCTGAATCCGATTGAGCATGATTTTCACTTGCTGAAGACAAAACTGAAGGGAAAATGCCCCAAGAACAAGCAGGAACTGAAGACAGTTGCAGTAGAGGCCTGGCAGAGCATCACCAGGGATGAAACCCAGGGTCTGGTGATGTCTATGCGTTCCAGACTTCAGGCTGTAATTGACTGCAAAAGATTTGCAACCAAGTATTAAAAAGTGAAAGTTTGATTTATGATTATTATTCTGTCCCATTACTTTTGGTCCCTTAACAAGTAGGAGGCACATATGCAAACTGTTGTAATTCCTACACCGTTCACCTGATTTGGATGTAAATACCCTCAAATTAAAGCTGACAGTCTGCAGTTAAAGGGCTTCTGTCACCCCCTAAAGTCCATTTTTTTTTTTTTGGCTAATTAAAATCCTTATACTGCAATTTTTCAATATATAGGGCTCTTACCCTTTTCTGTTGGCTAGTTTCTTTAAAAACGTCACTTTTCTAATATGTAAATTACCTCTCTACCAGCAAGTAGGGCGTCTACTTGCTGGTAGCCGCCGCATCCTCCTTTAAAAAAAAAAACGCCCCCTGCCCCTGCTGATTGACAGGGCCAGGGAGCACTCTCCTCCTCCGGCTGGCCCTGTCTGCAATTCAAATCCCGCGCCTGCACCTCATTCGGCGCAGGCGCTCTGAGAGAAGGACGCTCGCTTCCTCAGCGCGCCTGCGCCGATAACGTCACCCGAAAGAGAAGACGTCATCGGCGCAGGCGCACTGAGGAAGCGAGCGCCCTCTCAGAGCGCCTGCGCCGAATGAGGTGCAGGTGCGGGATTTGAATAGCATTGGCAAGAATAGCATGACCATCATTTTTTTTTTTTTTTTACCGGGCGAGCACTGCACTCTTGGTGCAGTTCTCTAGCAGGCACTTCCAGCATTACATGTTGTTGTACATTGGGCACGTGATCCTAGCCCTGCTTAAACCCACAATGCTCGCTGGTTGTGTACATCTTCGGCAGTGTGCAAGCATTGTGGTTGAAATGAGGCTAGGATCACATGCCCAATGTATCAGAAATGTACACATTTGAACGCAAGTTAAATGCATGTATACAGCTGTATTTGCAGTCCATGTGAGGACTGTGCTTTTTATGTTTTATTCCCAAAATCGGAGAAAATCCTAGCACAGAAAAGCAGAATGTGTTAGGAAAGGGTTTCCTACTTTTCATTTAAAGAGGTTGTGTAAAATCGTAAAAAATTTCATTTAATTGTGTAAACTTCATCTAGTCTCCTACAGTGTAATGGTGTATTTGTTAACTTTTCCTTAGTCTTCACTTTGTTCTCCATTGTTTACAACCCGAATTTCTGGGTTGTGGGTGTAGATGAGTTGTGTGCCGCAACATCAGCCAGAAATGTAAACGCCTACTTTACACCTTTCACTAACTCCATCAACTACACCCTCCATCATCCCCTTGCGGTCTCTTCCTAATGTTTCCTCCCACACAGCTTTCATAGGACAAGCAGTCATACTCCGCCTACCCTACTTGTGGATTAAGGATGTCCACCAGCCCATTCCAGGATCACACAGGTCTGACATCATGTCAGTTCATAATACATTTTGCTGTAACTATGGTAAATTGAGTTACCCACATCCATTTATGCATCTTTTATTTTTTTAAATAGTCATACCAGTTGCCTAAAACTAGCCAATAAATATTAGAAAGTAGTGAAAAAAAACGACATGGATGTAAGCCATCTGGTCCTGGTGCATTATTTACATTCAATATTTCTAACTTTGTTTAGACCGTATCCTGAATGAGTTAGGCCTCTTGCACACGGCTGTTCCAAGCCCATTCAACTTGAATGGATCCAAACTTGAATGGGCCCGTGATCTGTCCGCACCGAGGCCCGCAATATGGGCAACGGCTGTGTGCAAGAGGCCTTAGAAAGATGCACTGAGAATTGTGTTTGTAACACTGCTAGGTTTTTTGGGTCGGAGATATTGAAGAGCTTTCCTCAGGATAGGTCATTAATATCAGTTTGGTGTGGACCCAGCACCCTAACTTATCAACTGTACAGCGTACGGAAGGCCAGTAGTTTTCAGTGTACTAAGCACCTGTTCACCTTGTGCTGGGTGCCAGACCCTCACGATCTGACTAAACCTAACCTATCATGAAGTTAGGGTGGCAATATTTAAGTACTGAAAAACCTCTTTACTATAAATTAGGGCCGCAGCTAACGATTATTTGAATAATCGAGTAGTTGTCAAAAATTTCATCGATTTAATCGGGGAATAAACACCAATTACAAAACAAAGAGGTTTATATGATTTTACTTGAAAAATTATGTTCAAAGGCGATATTAAAACAAATTGTGGATGGCACTGTTATGGGGGACCTGTGGAGGACGCACTGTTATGGGGGACCTGTGGAGGACGCACTGTTATGGGAGGGGGATCTGTGGATGACACTATATAGCATCTTATGCTATGTGTCATCCACAGCTCTCTCCCATAACAGTGCCATGCACAGATCTCCCCCATAACAGTGCGTCCTCCACAGGTCCCCCATAACAGTGCCATCCACAATTTGTTTTAATATCGCCTTTGAACATAATTTTTCAAGTAAAATCATATAAACCCCTTTTTGTCATTTTGGTCCCTATTGACTATAATGGAGGTGGGGGCGGAGGCACGGCGAGAGGTTGCCAGAATAAATGTCGGATATGTCGTAGTTTTATTCCGGCAGCCTCTTGCTGTACGCTGCAGTGCCTCCGCCCTGCCCCCATTATAGTCAATGGGGACAGAGCGGCAGTCCGGGGGCACACGTTCACTAGCGGCAGGACGGATAAGACAGGCTGTTAACCCGACGGCGCAGCCTGCCGGAGGTCCGTGATGCTAGTGTGAAAGCCTTATTCTTAATTTTTTTTTATTACATGTATGAAAAACAAATCAAAAACTGATTGCACCCGCACAGAATTTTTTTTTTAATACTGAACGCATTTGCAGACAAAATGGACTGAGCTTGTGTGCAAAACCATCATTTTTTTTCCTGACCAGACCCTGAGAGAATCCGTAATGCTTGTGTGAAAGAGGCCTAAGGGTGTAGTCACAGGCAGATTTGTTGCAGAATATTCTAGGGCAGGGGTCAGCAACCTTTGGCACTCCAGCATGCTCTTCTGAGAAGAGTAGAGGAAGTATGCATGCGAGAGTGCCGGAGGTTGCGGACCCCTGATCTAGGGTCTGCAGAAACAACCCCCGTCACATACATGAAGTGGACTTTTCAGTTACAGAAATAGCTGCCGCGTGTTAATACATTCTATTGCCAGGGAGTCTTAGAATTAACACGTGATTAGTAATGTATTTACTGTGTAAATGTGAACTGACGTTCATAGGTGGATACACTTCTATTTTCATTTAACACTAAAGGAGAACTTCCTAATCAAAGCTTTCTATTGTAGGGCACATTATTGGCCCACTTACGTCACAGAAATTGTCGGATAGCTGCCTAAACACAAGGTAAGTGGTTATAGATGGCATCACATGCATTTCTGAATTATGGTCTGATTTTATGTTTGAATGTGACCTTTGTTCCATCTCGCTATAGGGTTAATGCGGGTAAAAGGAAAATCCGCAGTTTGTCTGGAAAACTATCCCCCTTGAAACCCTGTTTAACTGGAGATAAAGAGCCAACATCTGAACTTGTGGTTCAGGACTATCTACCCCTGGTAGGTGCTCTAAATGTTAGTCTATCCATAAACACATTACATGTGAGTCATTGACCTGCAGATTATGGTGGGACCGGCTGCCTGAAGGCCCCTTTACATGGCCAGATGTAGCAATCGATTGTCAGGAAGGAAGCGTTCCTGCTTGTCAGTAGTGACCACAGCATTTACATACAGGTGAAACTCCAAAAAAATTGAATATTGTGCAAAGTTCATTTATTTCAGTAATGCAACTTAAAAGGTGAAACTAACATATGGGACTCATTACAGGCAAAGCGAGATATTTCAAGCCTTTACTTGTTATTATTTGGATGATTATGGCTTACAGTTTATGAAAACCCCAAAGTCACAATTTCAGGTCCCCTTCGCTCAGGGGGCTATGGATTAGTTAGCTGACTAGAGTGTGACACTTTGAGCCTAGAATACTGAACCCTTTCACAAAATTCTAATTTTAAGCTGCATTACTGAAATAAATGGACTTTTACACGATATTCAAATTTTTCGAGTTTCACCTGTACAGTATGGGGAGGAGCGATCACTAATGCCATCGCTCATCCTCACAGAGAATCATTGTTTGCAGGCAGCAGTTTTGTTTAGGCTACTTTCACACTGGCGTTTCTGGGTCCACTTGTAAGATCCGTTCAGGGATCTCACAAGCGGTCCAAAACAGATCAGTTTTGCCCCAATGCATTCTAAATGGATAAGGATCCACTCAGAATGCATCAGTTTGCCTCCGATCAATCACCATTCCGCTCTGGAGGCAGACGCTGCTTGCAGCGTTTTGATGTCTGTCTGACGAAACTGAGCCAAACGATATGGTGTAATTGAAAACGGATCTGCAATATGGTGCAATTGAAAACGGATCCGCCTCCCATTGACTTTCAGTGTAAGTCAAAACGGATCAGTTTGCATTATCATGGTAACGGATACAAGCGTTTGCATTATAGGTGCGGATCCGTCTGTGCAGATACCAGACGGATCCGCCTAACGCAGGTGTGAAAGTAGCCTTAGATGGCGCGATCTGCTGCTGGCAGATGATGCAGAGAAGCAGAGGTACGGTCTTGCTAAGATTTGCTACTTCCTCTGCAGCAAGTGTCACACAAGGTGTTAGTCTGTCAAAATGTTATATTAAAAAGACCAAACCTGTCTGCATATTGGAGGACATACTAAGACCGGAGTACCATGTGAGTGGTTCATGTGCCATAAAAAAAATAAAAAATCTGCAAAACACTGATACCAGCCAAGTGCATGCCGCCATATTATTATTTTTTTACTCCTGTAGAAATGTCCTATCCTTGTCCGCAAGGCAGACAAGAATAAGAGATTCTATTTTTTGCAGGGCAGTGTGTGCAGACAGCATACAAGTTTGCTGTCCACATATTTTGCAACCCCCTTTGAAATGAATGGGTCCACATTCAATCTGCAAAAAATGCAGATCAGATACGGACTGAATCTACGGCATTCCGTATTTTGCGGACGGAACAGCTGGCCCCTAATAGAAGAGTACTATCCTTGTCCGTAATGCGGACAATAATAGGACATGTTCTATTTTTTTTTTTGCGGAACAGAAATAGAGGAACGGAATGCACATGGATTAACTTCCGTTTTTTGGGGGACCCATTGAAATGAATGGTTCTGCATATGGTCCGCAAAAATGGTGCAGGGGCTTCAAAATATGTTTCTCACATATGAATTCACTGCTCAGAGTATTAGAGATAGTAGGCCAGTATTTAAAGGTCCAGTACCGGTTGTGCAAACAATTTCAAAGGTAAAATTAATCTTTAATTTGAACATATCCTATTTTGTTCTACCTCTTATTTACACATTTTATTTTTTCTTTAGATTAAATTGCAGTCGCCTGAGGGTTTTTTCAACTTAAACAGCTGCTTTTCCAGTGTTGTTCAGATCTCACTTCAGCGTTTACTCCGCGCTTCCCCATTCACCTGTCATCGTGGAAGCCTTAGTCCAGTGTCTGAGCCTTGCCCAGTAGAGCATGGGGACTTCATCGGAGAATCACAAACTTGCAAAGGAGGATCTCAACCACAGGTTCCAATGATAAAGGATACTTCACCTCTGCCTGTCTATGCCACATCTTGTCCTGAAGCTCTTTGCCATCAAGCAGACAGTGGGCGAGGATCAGAGACAGATCCATGTGACACTTCACCATGTCCTTCAGAGACTGGCAATGAATTGGATACAGATCTTGAAGGATGTTCTTGGGCCACTGCCGTAGCGCTAGCATGGCTTGAGCATCGTTGTGCTGGCTACTTTATAGAATGGGAGCTTCTGGCAGCAAAGGCAGAGGGTTGGCTACGAGCACAGACCCTTCCTGATGGTCTACAGTTGCTTGCTTTAAAAGGGGCTGCTCGACAGCTTTTCTTACTTCTCCGTCACTGGGATGAAAACCTCAACTTAAATATTCTCTGTTATAAGCCAGGTGATGTGTGAAGTGATCAACTTGGTGTCTTAAAGGCAATGACCAAAGCTGGCTACTGCCTTATACTGAGGACATACAGGATGAATGATACCAGAAAGCCGTTACCAGTCTTCTTCTTTCCTTACAAGGACACTTTTGAGCTAAAATCAACCAGGTATTTTACATTTATTAGGTTTAAAAAAATATATAGCATATAAAGACAACGCGTCTCATTCCCTGTTCAATTTCAGAGAAAAACCTAACACATCTCAGTCAGAGTAAACTGCAACCTACAGACTCTCCAGATGTGAATAAGATTGTAGGTTTCTTCTGTACTAACAGAGATCAGTCCTTTTTCTTAAGAGGAGTCCTGGAGGTTGCTACATTGGCTTTGGGCGACTTCTCATCTGGTGGAACACCAAACCATAGGTGAAGTAGAATGGCCACATGACACAAGTGGAGGGCACCTGAGCTCATAGGAGTGGAGGGGAAGGTGTTCCACGACAGCTCAATGAGACCCAAGACAAGAATTCTGAAAAGGGAAAAACAGGACACTTAATATTAGACAATAAGCACAGGAAGCAACACCACTAATGTCATGACTTCATACTTGGCAAGTCCTGGCAGGACGCTGCTATCCGTGCACCACAACAGATATGGAAGCGTGTGGAAGTACCAGACATAGAACTGGTAATGTAGAGAGCGGCTGAATGCAACACCCAGGAAGTTACTAGTAAATAAGACAAAAATAATCTCTGATAGAGTCAAGGTCGGTGCAGATTTTGTTGATTTTAGATGACCTGAAACATGAATTCTTACTCTAAGGCCTCGTGCACACGACCGTTGTGTTTTGCGCATCCGCAAAACACAGATGGCGTCCGTGTGCATTCCGCCATTTGCGGAACGGCATGGACAGCCATTAATATAACTGCCTATTCTTGTCCGCAAAACAGACAAGAATAGGACAGGTTATATATTTTTTTTGCGGACCACGGAACTGAGCAATGGATGCGGACAGCACATGGAGCGCTGTCCGCATCTTTTGCGGCCCCATTGAAGTGAATGGGTCCACATCAGGCAAAAACTGCGGCTCGGATGTGGACCAAAACAACGGTCGTGTTGATGAGGCCTAAAGCTGAAGTGTAACTAAAAAAATCCTCAGTATTGTGAAGACTTTTAGATATGATTATATGTAAATCATTATATTTAATGTTTCTGTATCTGATACACGTTCTAATAATAAACTTATGGATGCTTTTTTTTCCTTTCATAATAGTAAGATTTAAGTACACCAGTTAAACTAATTAAGAAATTCTCAGGAAATGCATTTCTTCAAAATTGCAATTAGGACTGCAGGAATGCTACTACTTCACCAATCCTCCTCTGTTCCTGTGCTGATGCTTCATCTGGCTGATCTTTGCTTTCTGTTCCCTATTGATATGACCACTCAGCCAGTCACTGGCTATAATGGCGGTTACAGACTAGGCAGCAAAGATGGGGAGGGGTGAAGCTGGGTTTTGAAACATCAGAATGGGGGAAGATAAAGCGAGTATTGACTTATGGTATTTTAAAGGGGTCGTTACAATATCAGATGGGCGGTTGTCCGACATCTGATACCCCCGCTGATTGGCTGCATGAGGAGACAGCGCATGCAGTGCCAACTCCCTTCTCTCTTCCTGTCCGCTGCTGCTGTCAATGGCAAAGACCACAGACGGCAGCAGCGGACATGAAGAGAGATGGGAGACAGCATCTGCGCATGCCATCTCCTCATATAGGTGGATCGGCGGAGGTGCAGGGTGTCGGATGCCCACCAATCTGATTATGATGACCTATCGGGTCATCAATAGTAAAAGCCTGGGCAACCTCTTTAAACCAAGGAGACTTTAACGACTCTCTAAGTAATTAAAAGCATGCCAGTCAAAATGACTGGTGCTTTTTTACTTTGCAAAGTCTGAACCAAGTGGACATGAACATGAAAACATTTGGATTGTTCTCTGTAAGGATACTATTTGCTGAAAGTCTGGGTGTCTGGGGTTTCCTCTGCGCCGGATCCTTCAAGAGTGTAAGAATTCTTTCCCTGGACCTGTATTAAATAGGAACAAACTGAATTACACTAAGTGGTTGTCTTTACCATATTGCCACCTACATATTTCTTATAGTAGGTACCTGTGCCAGCGGTAGAAGCAAAACAGCAGCAGTCCAGTCAGGTGAGCTGAAAGTAACGCTAAATGGAAAGCCCGGTGCTGAAACACATACTCCGGGAGGAAGCGCCAATTTACTGTCCACTGGAATAGGAACTGTCTTCCAAAATCAAAGGATCGCAGGAGGTATCCAGCAGGATTTTCCAGCAGAAAGGGTAGGGCCAGGACAATCTGTGGTATCACATTGTGGGAGAAAGACATGCAGATCTAGGATGATGATACTGTTTATATATGGCATCAGTAAAAACTACAGACCATCCCACGAAAAATGAGCCCTCACACAGCTCAGTAGACATAACTATAAAAAAGTTATGGGGGTC
Source organism: Bufo gargarizans (assembly GCF_014858855.1). Lineage (NCBI taxonomy): Eukaryota > Metazoa > Chordata > Amphibia > Anura > Bufonidae > Bufo > Bufo gargarizans. The sequence continues at coordinate 216,253,916 of NC_058083.1, forward strand.
AGAATATGGTGATACTAAAACACAAGAAGAGCTATGCAAATATATCACTGTAATTATACTGGAGAATGAAGAGCACAATTAAGTTTTACCGCATAGTGAACGCCGTGAAAACAAAACCCATAAAACTATGGCGGAATAACTTTTTTTTTTTGGAATTTGTTCCCACTACACCCTATGCAATATTAGATGGTGCTATTAGAAAGAACAACTTGTCTGGGGAAAAAACAAGTCCTCATATGGCTGTGTGAACAGAGAACCAAAAAAAAGAAAAAAGAAATTGCTCCGGGCATCGCCATGTCAGGAAAAGGTTAACGTATACTGCAAAAGTAATCACCACCACTTTCCCAAATTATTATTATTATTTTTTTAAGTTTTTAGTTACTCTTTAAGCTGTTTTCTACAGTATCAATGTGAGCACTTTGTCCTCAGAACCAGTAGTACACATGCAGCAGAAGTCCGGTCTCTGGAGCCCCCTAAACCTTGATTGGCCACAGAGGTCATGAACCAAACCCCTTCCTGATCCTGCAAGAACCGGAAGCAGCCGGGCACGGGCCATGGTGGGACCACAGACTAGTTACTGTGGTTTTCTTTTTTATGGGGCACACATTAGAACCATAGTGGTCGTTGGCACCTAGGATGGACAATCCCCCTTATATGTGACAAATTGGCAAAAAAAGAAGACATTGGGTAAGAGGCAACACCTTTTACAGCACTGTATATCAGTAAGTCTTTGTTTTGCTGTACAGAAAGCACCTGGCACAGGTTAGAGGCATATCCTGACATCTTTGTCCAGCAGATGCCCTAAATGCAGACTAAATAAAGCTTTATTGCATTATACAGTTAAAGTCTACATAAAATAATTTCACTGGAGATATTTTGTATCTGCACACTATCTGTTCAATAAATTTATAGTTCCGCTGGACCTCGATACCATAGAGCAGGCCCTATAACGCAGTCAAAACTTAAAATTAGGCCCCTTTCACACGGGCGAGTATTCCGCGCGGGTTGAAAGCATTGCACCCGCACTGAATCCTGACCCATTCATTTCTATGGGGCTGTGCATGGGGCTGTGCACACGAGCGTTGATTTTCACGCATCACTTGTGCATTGCATGAAAAGCGCAGAATGCTCCTCTTTGTGCGTTTTTCACGTAACGCAGGCCCCATAGAAATGAATGGGGTTGCGTGAAAAATATTATTTTACTGAGAGAGTAGTGGATGCATGGAATAGCCTTCCTGCAGAAGTGGCAGCTGCAAATACAGTGGAGGAGTTTAAGCATGCATGGGATAGGCATAAGGCCATCCTTCATATAAGATAGGGCCAGGGGCTAGCCATAGTATTTAGTATATTGGGCAGACTAGATGGGCCAAATGGTTCTTATCTGCCGACACGTTGTATGTTTCTATAAGAGATGCCGGGCTGCGCGATCAAGTGGATTAAGGTGAGTTAAAAAAATATTATTATTTTTTTTTTTTAACCCCTCCAGCGCTATTATACTATGCATTCTGTATTCAGAATGCTATTATTTTCCCTTGTAACCATGTTATAAGGGGAAATAATACAATCTACAGAACACCGATCCCAAGCCCGAACTTCTGTGAAGGTGTTCGGGTTTGGGCACCAAACATGCCGATTTTTCTCACACGCGTGCAAAACGCGTTACAATGTTTTGCACTCGCGCGGAAAAATCGTGCATGCACCCGCACCTTTTCCCGCAACGCCAGTGTGAAAGAGGCCTAAAAGTCTCAAAATCACCACCAGTAATTATAGTACTAAACGTCTGGAAAAGAGCTGAGAGTTTTCCTTTGAAGTCAATTTGTAATCTACATATACAAAGTATGAGAACTGGCACCAGGTCAATGGGCACTCACCTGAAGCAGGGCACAGATACAGAGTTTTGGCATGGTGCGCAGCAGTCCAAACCGGCACAGAAGGAGATACAGAAGTCCAGGAGCTAATAGCAGAATGTTCATTTTCACAGATACAGCCAAGCTGCAGGAATATAGTGGACAAACCGGATATATAAAAACAACTGTATACATTAACACTCTGCAACAGGTTAAAGGGGTTGTCTCACTTCAGCAAGTGAAATCATGTAGAGAACATTAACACAAGGCACTCACTAATGTATTGTTTTTACAGGGCTTGACAAATTTCCTTGGAATCTAGGAGCCAGATAAAAAAGTTAGGAGCCCCCCCCTCGGTATTAAAATCATTGGAGGGCAGTGCGCCCTCCCCCCATCATTGGTGGCAGCGGCAGTTCTGATCGGAGTCCCAGCAGTGTAATGCTGGTGCTCCGATCGGTTACCATGGCAGCCAGGATGCTACTGAAGTCCTGGCTGCCATGGTCAGTTACTCAGCAGCATTATACTTACATGCGCTGTGGCCGCCCAATGCTCCTTCTTGCTTATGCTTAAAGCAATGCGCCGCACAGACCTGTGACGCGTTACAAGAAGAAGGAGCGTCGGGCGGCCACAGCGCATGTAAGTATATTGCTGCTACCAATGATGGGGGGGGGGGGGGAGCGCACTGCCCACCAATGATGGAGGGAGGCCGACCCCTATCGTACTGCCACTCACCACAGTTCTGAGAAGGAGACGCGCCGCAGCGATGAGGAGCCTGAGCTAGTAGCGGTCCTCTTCACTGTAGTCTGGGGCAGGAAGCGTGAGGGGCTCCTGCATGACGCCGCGTCTACTCTAAACTTAAAGGGCTGCTGGGCCTATTTTCAAGCAGGGGAAAATACCCAGGCGCCAGGACAAAATTCCTGATAGCCATGGCGACCTGGCATTTGTCAAGCCCTGTGTTATTATCCATATTGCTTCCTTTGCTGGCTGGATTCATTTTTCCATCACATTATACATTGCTTGTTTCCATGGTTTAACCACCCTGCTATCCATCAGTGAAGGTCGTGCTTGCAAAATATAGGAAAAAGCATCAGCCTCTCTGGTGCCCGGGACCGCAAGAGGACACACAGGCTGGTGTTTTTTTTCTATAGTGTGCAAGCATGCATGACCACTTCTGCTGGTTCGCAGGGTGGTCGTAACCATGGAAACAAGCAGTGTATAACGTGATGGAAAAATTAAACAAGCCAGCAAAGGAGGCAATATGGACAATCACAATACATTAGTAAGGGCCTTGTATTAACCTTCTCTACATGATAAATGCCACTTGCTGAACAGAGACAACCCCTCTAATACCGTTCCTCTATACTGAGGCCCTCTGACAGCAAGAAACCAAAAACTGCAAAACCAAAATCACTTCACATTAATTTCTCAGCACAATTTTTGAATTATGTTAAAGGAAACCTGTCAGCTCCCTTGACATTCCAGATTCCTCATGAATGGGGAATGGAAAGTATGTATTATAACATGTCAGGAGAGGTGACGGGTCTCTATACCTTTCTTGCTTTTAGTTAAAGTGGTTGTCCGCCGAAATAAAAGAGGTAAAATAATAAAACTTATTGATGTACTTTAATGTTGAATACTGCCCCACTGGCCTGATTTAAGCCCCTTTCTTGGTTGCAGAGTCTCCACTTTAATTTATTTTTTAAATCAGTTTACTTTTTATTGAAATAAAGATTATCACATGAACACCAAAAAGGAGTTCTTAGTTTTTGTACAGTTGAAAACAAGTACAAAATAATGCAAAGATAGCGGTGTACGCAGACACCATAGTCAAATATAGCAAATCAAAAATTATATGACCAATACAGCATTAGAATAATTAGAGCGCTGTAACATTTTAACTCAATAACACCCTCTTACCCACCCCTTCCCAGCTTGAGCAGAGAGACAGCAATGTCGGCATATTAAGAACAATCATACGTCTGGGAAATAGGACAGCGCTATCTGAGTATAGCTCAGGCGATAAGTCACTACTTGGCAACTATGTAGAACCCCTGGGGAGGGAGTGTACTCCACTTTAATTTCAATAGGCAGAGAGCGTCTAACCCCTTTTCTCGCTGATGTGATGAAGGGTTAGTTGGCTGACTGAATTCAGTAGCTAAGTCAGGCTCCTTCTCCATCTTGGCTGATGCAGAGATGGAGATTGGCTTAGCTAATGAACTGAGCCAGCCCTAGGTCACTGGCATCTGAATCAATGCTGAAGTGGAGGTCCAGAACCAAGAGAGGGGTGATGAAATCGGGCCAACACAGGATTCGAAATTAAGTAATTTAGTACGTTTTCTAATTTGTCAACTAAAAAAATGTTAGCTTGCCTTGCTTTGATTAAAATGATTCTTCTCCAGCAAATACTTTATAAAAAAAAAAAGGTCTGCCCTATTTGGATTGGGGACTCTTTTTTTAACTCTTGGAAAGTCTCCTTAATGACCCGATATGGGGAAGGAAGAGAGTCCAGAATAAACAAAAATATTTATGGCTCTCAGAGGAAGATGGGGGCTTATCTCCAAGGATATTATCTTGCCGTCCAGATTCAGTGGTATATGGGCGACATAGGTAATATATCATATCTTCTTACTAAAGAATTTCCAGGTCCTCAGCAAGATACATTTAGTATTCTGGAATCAGGTTATATGGGAATACGAGGGAAAAAATGCACTGCAATGTAATCTATGATGCTGTGCGCACGATCAATGCCGCTCCAGGACATATGGTCCGCTCACTGACCTTATGTCTCGGAGGGCATACGGTCGTGTGCAAGAGGCCTTACTCTCCTACTGACCTGCTCCATCTTTGCCTGGAGACTGACTGTTGGGTGGGGCTTAGTGGTCCTTTTGCCCTACTGCAGACAGGGCAGAGGAGGGAGGCTCCAGCTGCAACCACTTGTCTTACAGCTGGTCACAGAACAGTGAGGAGGAGGGGGGGACATGGCTGAGCTCCCGGGAAAGAGTGAAGATTCCTTTATATCTTTCTCAGTTTTAATTGTAATATGAGCCATTAAAGGGAAAGGAGGCAATAAACAGAGGAAGAGCTGGGATAATTTTTGAATGTTCACATTTTCTGTGGTTAGTGTTCCCCTACTTAGATATACAGAAATATTCCACGGTCATGAAAAATAAATTATTTTACAGACTCTTGGCACGACCACTGCCAATTTTAATACTGTACAAGTATGTTGTAGGAATATAAAATATTTCTCATAATTTACCTGTAGAAAAAGCAGCCCCAGCTCCAGTGATCCTCTAATATTAGGTTGATAGCAAAGAATAAGATGACCATAGCCACTGGATCATTGAAGAGGCGAAGCAGGAAGATGGAGTGCACGCGATATGATGCACAGCACATGAAGAAGAACACATAAGGTGGTACCTAAGAATTGAGGAGGATAAACATATAGTAAGGTTGTGTTCTAGTTTGGATAGATTAGAAGAGATTAGCTAGATCACACGTGAGATTTAGGCCGAATGCACACGGCCGTGTTCCGCTATACAAGTGTATTACTGTACAGCAGCGGCGGCATGAAGCGCATGACGTCATAGCAACCAATGACGCCGTGCGCTCCTGCTCTGAACAGGAATCCAGCCCAGCATACTACTGACCGCGGAACAAGGCTGTGTGCATTCGGCCTTAGATAGAGATATAAGATAGATAGAGAGATATGAGATAGACAGAGAGAGATACGAGATGTGAGAGAAATTAGGGTACTTTCACACTAGCGTTTTTCTTTTCCGGCGCTGAGTTCCGTCCTAGGGGCTCAATACCGGAAAATAACTGATCAGTTTTATCCCCATGCACTCTGAATAGAGAGCAATCCGTTCAGGATGCATCAGGATGTCTTCAGTTCAGTCTTTTTTGACTGATCAGGCTTTTCAGAAAACCGTAACATGTTGTATTTTTACCTCCGGACAAAAATCCAGAACACTTTGACTAAACGCCGGATCCGGCCTTTTCCCCCCATTGACTTGCATTAACGCAGCTGTGTGTTCCGTTAAACCAGATCCGGCTTTTGCATGTTAAACCCGAAAAATGTGAAAAAAAAAGTTAAAGTCCATAAATGGCGGATACGTTTTTTCCAATGCATTTTTTCATTGTGATCAAAATCCTGATCAGGATTCAAATGTGTTTTCACACGTTTTTCCGGATCCGGTGACGGCATTAAACGCCGGATTCAAACAACGCTAGTGTGAAAGTAGCCTTAGATTAGACAAGAGATTTAGACAGATATGCTGGTGACTTACCTTCTTAGTGAGAATATAGATGCGGAATACAAGAAACAGTGTCAGCAGATATAGTACCGCAAAGACATACTGAGCCAGCCTGATGTTGGTCCCATGCTCCGTTAAGTAGTAGAATGCACTAAAAATGTAGACAAATCCAGCTGGATACCTGTTTAAAAGAAAAAAGGACCAAAAATTCTGAGACAAATACAATATATGGTAAAGTTAGATTTATTGTTTTTACATGCTTGGCTTTATTTTTTGCTTCTAAGGGCTCACGCGCACTAACATTTTTGGTCCGCATTTTTTTGCGGGTTGGATGCCGAATCATTCACACATGGTGTGCTGTCCATATGTCTGTTCTATGGCATAATATAGAACATGTCCTATTCTCGTACACATTACAGACAAGGATAGGACTGTTTTATTATGGCCCAGACGTTCCACAAAACGTTGAATGCACACGGCCGGTATCCGCAATTTGCGGACCCAAAACAGGCAACGGTCGCGTGCTTGAGCCCTCAGGCTGGGTTCACACTTGAGCGTTGCGCAAACGCGCGTTTTAGACGCGCATTTTTATGCGCGTTTTTGTAATAGTAAACGCGCGTTTGACGCGCGTTTGTGTGATTCACTACAGTGTCCTATGGCCACAAACGCCCCAAAAGTCGCTCATGTACTTTTTGGAGCGTCGGGCGTTTTACAGCGCGATCGTACGCGCTGTAAAACGCCCAAGTGTGAACCATTCCCATAGGGAATCATTGGTTTCTCCTTGTTGAGCGTTTTACAGCGCGTAGGAACGCGCTGTAAAACGCTCAGGTGTGAACCCAGCCTCAGTCTTCTGGAGGAAGAGGTTGCTGGGTCATATGTTCGATACACCTCACCCCTAACATATACAGGGTATTAACACTGGCACAATAGATCAGCACCATCAATCAAAATCCTGCTTGGATGCCCACATTATCAGTAGGAGTAGGAGAGTTTCTGGTCAGCACTCTGGTGGAGGTGGTGCTCAGTGGTAGGAGGCAATCTCCAAGAAGTAAAATTAGTGAAACCACGGCACTCAAGGATTGTGAAAAAAAATTTCTTTATTCAGAGAGCTCTAAAAATGACCATTACAGAGTCGAAACTACACATCCGCTAATCTACACCTGCTCCAGCTTCTTCTAATCTGTGACCAAGGTCCGGGACGGTCGGCTCTCTAATGGTCATATTTGGAGCTCTTTGAATAAAGACAAATTTATTTGCATCCAAATCCTTGAGTTCCATGGTTTTACTAGTTTCAAATTATCAATAGGACATCCCTAACATGAAGATTTTATTGCCACATCCAGAACTGCAAGTTTTAGCAGCCTCTAGATTACACCAAAGTTGTCACCAACTTCCAGGCTGTTCATTTTACAAGGCAAAAACAGAAAACCTTTTTAGAGCTCAAGCACGTCCGCAAAACATGGATACCACCCAAGTGCATGCAAGCATTTTTTTTTTGTGTAAAAATGTCCTAGGATATTCTATTTTTATTTGCAGGAACGGATGTTAGATGCAGACAGTACACCATGCTGTCCGCATCTTTTGCAGCCCCATTGAGATCAAATGGGTCCAATCCAATCTGCATAAAACGCAGATCGGATGCAAACCAAAACTACAGCATGAGTCCTAACTTAAAGGGATTTTTCCACATTAGCAAATTATGTCTTATCACAACCTTGGGAATCCCCGTGACTTGACACCTCCACTGATCATTAGAACAAAGAGAGGTAGGAATGGGGCTGTGGTGCAGTTCCCACCAATATGCCATCACTTACTATCAATAATAAGAAAGAATCCACAAAGACATCCTGGGACTCCTCCAGCCTTTGACCATACCACACTTAGCAGTCCACAAGGGTTGGCTCTATATCTTCAGGCTTATGGCAGCTCATCATGAGCTCTAGTTTTAGTGGTGTTCCGGGGCAGACTGGCCATTGATCCTACATGGAAACTTCCTGGTGGGCCAATGACCAGGGTCCACTTGAGCCCTCCTCATGGCCACCAGCATAGTAAGTAATGATCTGATGCTCCTAGAGCTGGGAGTGTCAAGTACTTATGATGTACCTGGCTGGCAGCTGCCCTCTTGACTCCCAAATGTAGAGTGTAAGAGCTGCGCTCCTTGCTTCACCGTTCAGCTGAGCCCCGGTGCTCCTCAGCAGGCCGCACATCACGCTTCTGGCTGTGTGGGAAGAGCCGTGCAAGCCCGGAAGTCAGCCTTCTACACAGCCAGGAGCAAAGGGGACGGAGGATCTGCCGACCATCAGGGAAACAGGCGAGTATTGTTTTTTTATGGCGCTGGAGAGGGAACTAGAGGCCAAAAGGGGGCACAAGGAGGACAAAAGTACTGTGAAGGGGCACAAAGGTGGGCATATCTACTGTGAGCGGGTCACAATGTGGATATTACTACTGTGAGGGTGCACAATGTGGGTATTAGTACTGTGTGGTAGCACTAACGGGAAATGCACTAGATTACCCTGTTGTACATTGGCATGGCTGGGTCGTACAGGACCAGCACAGCGCCCCCTGTTGGGGATTTTACAGAGGTAGTTACTATCCCTTCCTTTAGTGACTATTTTTGCTCAATCACCCAGGGCTCCAGATGGCGACCAGAATGGTCGCCAATGTGACTTAGAATTTACAAATGGCGACAAGACTTTTTAGTCTTGTCGCCATTTGCGACTAGACCCACCACCTCAGCTCTGCAGTTGAATACAGCGGCGGGCACAGGAGCTGATAGTTCCCTGCCCCGCCGCCGATGTTCTTCTCAGCAGCGCAGAGGAGGAGGAGTCTCTCCCTCCCCCTGTGCTGCTGCCTCCGCCAATAAGAAGAGAGACGGGAGGAGGGGGAGGAGGAGGAGGAGGAGGAGGAGGGGGGGGGGGGGGCTGTGGCCACTGCGCCACCAATGAAGAAAACTGACCTGTAATACAAATACAGGAGGCGGGTGCCGGAATCACAGCTCCGCTGATCGCAGCTCCCTGTCACAAAGGTCGGGTGCCGGCTATTTGATTCCAGCACCCGCCTTCTGTATTTGTATAAGAAACATTGGTGTCACAGTTCGCCCCCCCCCAACACCCCAGTATAAGAAACATTGGTGGCACAGTGGGAAGTGCCAATGAGGGATAAAAAAAATTAACTCACCTCCTCCAGTTGATCGCGTAGCTGCTGCCGGTCTCCTGTTCTTTCTTCAGGACCCGTTGTGACGTCACTGAGCTCATCACATGGTCCATTACCATGGTGATGGATCATGTGATGAGCACAGTAATGTCACCACAGGTCCTGAAGAAAGAACAGGAGACGATCAATTGGAGGAGGTGAGTTAATTATTTTTTTATTTTTTAACCCTCATTGGCACTGCCCACTGCGCCACCAATGTTTATTATATTGGGGGGGCGCACTGCGCCACTAATGTTTATCATACTGGGGTGTTGGGGGGGGGGGGGCGCACTGCGCCACTAATGTTTATCATACTGGGGTGTTGGGGGGGGCGCACTGCGCCACCAATGTTTATTATATTGGGGTGGGGGGCGCACTGCGCCACTAATGTTTATCATACTGGGGTGTTGGGGGGGGGGGTGCACTGCGCCACTAATGTTTATCATACTGGGGTGTTGGGGGGGCGCACTGCGCCACTAATGTTTATTATATTGACCTTCAACTAAGCATTCTGTATTAAAGAATGCTATTATTTTCCCTTATAACCATGTTATAAGGGAAAATAATACAGTGAATAGACTGTCACCTAGCAACCATGCGTGAAAATCGCACCGCATCCGCACTTGCTTGCGGATGCTTGCGATTTTCACGCAGTCCCATTAACTTCTATGGGGCCTGCGTTGCGTGAAAAACGCACAACATAGAGCATGCTGCGATTTCCACGCAATGCACAAGTGATGCATGAAAATCACCGCTCGTGTGCACAGCCCCATAGAAGTGAATAGGTCCGGATTTAGTGCGGGTGCATTCCGGTATTTTAAAATGCCAGATCTGGCACTAATACATTCCTATGGGGAAAAATGCCGGATCCGGCATTCAGGCAAATCTTCAGGTTTTTTTGCCGGAGATAAAACCGTAGCATGCTACGGTTTCTATCTTTTGCCTGATCAGTCAAAATGACTGAACTGAAAACATCCTGAACGGATTGCTCTCCATTCAGAATGCATGGGGATATGCCTGATCAGTTCTTTTCTGGTATAGAGCCCCTAGGACGGAACTCAATACCGGAAAAGAAAAACGCTAGTGTGAAAGTACCCTAAAATATCCCAATTTTACATATAAAATATATAAACAATAAATAAATAAACATATTAAATAGCGCTGTCCAAACTATTAAAAAATATCTCCTATGCGGTGAGCATTCGCCATTTTTTTGTGAACTTGTCACCCCCAAAAAATAGGATAGGACTGTTCTATTATGGGCCGAACGTTTCATAAAATGCGAAATGCACGCGGCTTTTTATTTATTCATTTTTTGCTTTTTTACCAAATTTTTGATTCTGTTTCGATTTGGCGACTAAAAATTTGATTTGGCTCCTAAATTTTTCAGTTCAGAAGCCAATGGCTACTAGGTATTTTTTTTAGTCTGGAGCACTGTCACCACAGTGATCTTATTCCGGATCCATTGGACATCATGCCGACACAACAGCAAAACTCTGGATGCGGTGGGACCAGTTGGGTCTTTCATTTATTACAAGGTGCATTGGTACCACTGTGTACCCTATGATAGATTTTATTAGGGGAGACCGGGTGAGTATAGTTATGCATTGGGCGCAGTTATAGGAGTGGCTTAGGCTACTTTCACACTAGCGTTTTTTTGCGGATCTGTCATGGATCTGCAAAAACGCTTCCGTTACAATAATACAACCGCATGCATCCGTCATGAACAGATCCGGTTGCCTTAGGTCTTATATAGCCATGACGGATCCGTCTTGAACTCCTTTGAAAGTCAATGGGGGACGGATCTGTTTTCTATTGTGTCAGAGAAAACGGATCCGTCCCCATTGACTTACATCGTGTGTCATGACGGATCAGTCTTGCTCCGCACCACATTGCGGACAGAAAAACGCTGCTTGAACCGTTATTCTGTCCGTGATGGGAGCGCGACCATCAGAACGGAATACATTCTGGTGTATTCCATTTCGTTCAGTTTTGTCCCGATTGACAATGAATGGGGACCAAAAGGAAGCGTTTTCTTCCGCTGTTGAGATCCTATGATCAATAGCGGAATTGAAAACGCTAGTGTGAAAGTAGCCTTAATGTAAAAAAATGTGCTGCGTTCTTTATGTACAATTGAGTGGCAAGAGGATTTAATGCCGAATCCCTGCCCTGATGCTGGAAATCCTGGCTACACCTCTGGTATTTGGTTCTGCAAGGGCGGTACTACAGTATTGTTGGCCCCACCTACTTATATTGGCCCTGCCTTCTGTCAATTTGGATCCACCTACAGCATGGGGCCACTTTAAGTTCCCAGCCGGCCCTTGCAGTATACTCACACCAGGGGCCCGGTGTCCCCCTGCAGCTTCATGTAATCATAGGTCCCATTCAGCACCCCTTCCACCTCATCCATGTAGGCTTTCCAGTCGATCTCTGTGTCTGTGGAGAGATCGCACATTAGGACTGTCCGTATTACACCCGTATCCTACACGACCGGTCAGCCTGTGCACTCACATGGGACCCTCTGGATGACCCAGTGTGTGATCCCCAGCTCGGCCAGGCACAGGCACACTCCCAGCAGCGCTGTGTACCGGGGGTCGATCAGAATCTGGAACTTGTTCTCCCATCCCCGGCGCAGACTCTCCATGAGGGTGGAGCGCCCCCCGGGCGGAGCCCCTCTCCTCCGGGCAGCAGCGGCTGGAGCCATCAGCTCGAGTATGACAGCTGCACCGGGCCAGCCGGAAACAGGAAGCGGCAGTGAGAGGCCGGGAAGACCCGGTGGGACGGGCGGTAAGGCTCAGCGCTGCATGCACATGACGTGTGTGTGTGGGGACACGTGGATGTAGTAGGGGGCGGCGCCGCGGATAAGCCGCAAACAGGCCCCGCCCCCCGGTGACGCCATCACTCGGCGTGGAGCGTGCACACATGTCGGGCCGGTACAAGGAGCTGGAGTACTGGGACTCCCGGTACCAGGAGGAGGAGCGCCTACTGACCGCCGGGCACGAGTGGTTTGGGGATTACCATGATTTCGCCCACCTGGCGAGGAGAGAGCTGCGGCCCGGGACCAGAGGACTTGTGCTCGGTATCCACACTGCTGTATTACCTGAATCTGTCTGCCGGGTGGAGGGCCCGGATGTGTCCATTACATTAAGTGATACCCTATGGCAGTGATGGTGAACCTTTTAGAGACCGAGTGCCCAAACTTCAATCCAAAACCCACTTATTTATCACATAGTGCCAACACGCAATGTACCCTAATATAATAACCAATATAGTATATTAGCTATAATACTCTGCCTACATTCAGTGCGCTGCCTGTGCTGTACATAGTGTGCCCTGCGCTGAAGGTTTGCCACCACTGCCCTATGGCAATGATCTTCCATAGTGTGCTGATTGATGGGGTACCATGCTTGTTCTCCAAGTTAAAGGGCATCTGTCGGCAGATTGGTACCTGATGTGTAACTGCCATGTCCTCTGCACTCTGACAGCACCAGACGGTGAAAACATGATGACGCCTGGCCCTGTCAAAGTGCAGAGGATGCGGCAGTTGCAGAGAGAGCAGAGTCTCTAGGAGTAATGGCAACGCCCCCGTTGCTCCTATAAACTCATTTGCATATAATAAAGCATAATTTTTCTCAGCAATGCGGACACATGAACCTGGGACCAACACAGATATCTTCAGCTGCCAAGTGCACATGTAACAGGTCAGACAGTTTCATAGGTACAAATCTGCTGAGACAATGCTTTGGCTGCACCAGTGATGTCCCGTACACTGCATGTGACCACAGCAGCCAATCACTAGCCTCAGATTTGTTCTGACATTCTGCTGATGCCAGTGATTGGCTGCAGTGGTATCTGTTGCAGCCAGAACATTGGATCATGGCTTCTGCCAGGTAAAGAGGGCCAAGCAACTGAGTGCACTGCATAGTAGAACTAGGGAGCCCTCACCTTAAAGGGGTTAGCTACCTATCACCGATGGGTCACTGCAACCCCTTTAAAATTAGTGGTGTGAACAGAGAAGCAAATCAGAATACTGGGATCCACCCAATCAATACTATGAATGAGCGACCCTAAACCCATGTTCCTGGCTTGACAGCCATATACATATGTTCACCTGTTTCTGAAGTGCCAGTTCTCCTGGGTGAAGAGGTTGCTGGTCCAGCACATCAGTAAGGCTGCCAGTCTGTGGTCACCTGTCATAAAACCAGAAAGTACGGCATGTGACCGGTGAGGCCACCGATGCTGCAGCCGTCATGAGCTGATACGTCATCGCGGTCAGGTTGTAATTAAAGATCACCAAGGGCCTGCTGGAGGGTCTGTGCTAGATTGGCAGTTGATGGAAGTGGTGAGTAGAATGCAGCCTGGGCCCAACGATAGAATTTACTTCAGTCTCCTATTGTGGAGACTCCATTCTAGGCCATGTGCTGCAATAACATATGGTTCTGACAAAGGTTCCTATGTGGTCTATAGAAGCCTAAAGGTGGCTTTACAGGGGACGATATAACATCAGATAGTCGGGAAGGAAGCGTTCCGTCCCAACAATCTGCTGATCGCTGGTGGAGGAGACCGCTGTGTTTACAGTCACAGATCTCCTCCAGAGTATGCCATCGCTCTTCCTCATAAGGACTCGTGTTTACAGGGCACAATCTGCTGCTAGCAAACAACCACTTTTGCGTGCGCACAGACTATTGGATTACCCAACGAACGAGCGCTTCACTCGTTCATCAGGTAATCGGTGGTACATTTACACAACCCAATCATCGTAACTAGCGTCACTATGAACTCTCGTTAGCGATAATCGGAGCGATTCTCGGCCTGTGTAAAGGGTCTTTTAGAGATGAGATCTGTGTCCACCTCTTAGGCTACTTTCACACTAGCAGCAGCCTTCCACCGGAACAGCCTGCCGGATCCATGCTGCCGCTAGTGCACTCGTGCCGCCGGAGGTCCGCTCCGGCCCCATTGACTATAGTGGGGGCGGGCCGGAGTCCAGCCTGCCGGTGAAGGCTGCCGCTAGTGTGAAAGTAGCCTTAACGAGGTTGCATAATATGAGCAATGCTGTCTTAGAAGAAAGTCCGCTCATGCACTGGCCCATTGAATTAAACAACCATAAAATCTATGGTCTCCTCTAATCCTCCAGTCGCCTTGCAGCTGGACTCCCTCGTAGAGGGGGGAAACAGTGGGGGGGGGGGGGGGGCTCTCCTCTGTTACATCCATTTGCCTTAATAGGACGTATGAAAGGATTTCTCATTATAGGGCTGCTGCAGGCTGGAGAAAAGCATGAAGATCGGATTGGTTACTTGCGGAGTAACGCAAGCATTGTAAACCACAAAATATACAGAGTTGTTGATAGTAAAAAAGAAAAACTAAGGAGCTGCCTAGACCCCAGGTCTCATCTGTAGGTTTTATTATCCGCCCATATGGCGCTATTTCTAGATGCTTAACACGTACGTCACTGACTTCTGTGACAGCTGCCGCAGCCCGTCCATACTGACTGTGCCTATATGTCAGCACTCTGAAAATAGCACATGTGCGCAGTCCTCGCTGTGTGTGACTAATCTGTAGCTGCCAGTCAAGCAGTGGATATGCTGGGGTGTCTGCCATAAGATATCCTCATTCACATCCCTGCATGTAGAAAGGTCAGTGACATTCACACCTCCACAGCAAATAAAATATATGGTCCCCTCCAGATGATGTGTAACTCGGGACTGATGTATTTTCCATAATATGATGCAGTATGGAGGAAAGATGAAGCATTACATAGCGTGCCTATGGCTCAGGACTACTGAAACATAGGGACTCCGCAGTCTTCATTATATATAGTCACGCTATGTGCCGTCACATGATGTAGATATGTTCAACAGCTGGGTTTGACAAAAGCCAGGTAGCCAGCATGGCCTAAAGAGGACCTGACGTGCCTGTTTTAATGGCTTCGTGCATTCTCCATGTAATAACAATTCTGGAGCATCTATTCTTATTTCTCTATGTTGTGCCATTCCTTTATCATTTCTACTAGAAGTTATAAATTAATTGCTAGCGGTCTGCAGTAAGGGTACAGTCGGGAGGTAACAAGTTGGGGGGGGGGGGGTGTACCTGCACCGTGTAACAGTGGCAGCACTGATTGGATAGAGTCAGACTGTGCAGGTACACCCCCCCCCCCCCCCCCCCAATTGGTTACCTCCCCTCTGTACCCTTGCTGCAGACCGCTAGCAATTCATTTATAACTTCTAGTAGTAATAATAAAGAAGACATGTCAGGAGCGGTGACAGGTGCTCTTTAAGCCTTTGGTCTGTTTTCCATTGACATCTCCATTAGTTTTTGTCTTGCTACTAGGAAGCATGAACAGGCTACAAAGTCCACAGTGATGTGCCCCCCATGTTAACAGTCGTATGTTTTATTTCCTGTAGGATGTGGTACGAGCTCGCTGAGCGCTGCGCTGCACAAGGAAGGCGTGAGACCTCTCGTCAGTATTGATTACTCCCCAGTATGTATCAAGGAGATGGCACAGAGACATGCCAATGTAGCAGACATGACCTGGATGGTCATGGACGCACGCCACCTTCAGTTTCCGGATGGAACGTTTGACCTGGTTATTGAAAAGGGGACGCTGGATGCTATGATGGTGGATGAGAAAGATCCATGGAGAGTTACCAAGGACACCATTACTCTTGTGGACAAGGTGCTAAGTGAGGTAAGGTATCGGTTTAGGTCAGATTGGCACTGCAAAGCATGGCTGCTTTAGAGAAGTAGGGAACTGGGATCATGTTATTAATTTATATTTTTCCTTATTGAAGTCACACATAGATGTGTCAGGCAAGGTATGATGTGGGATGAAAAGAAGTGGATCCAAGTTTTTATATTCTGGTGAGGGTTTTTTTTTTAGGCTACTTTCACACTCACGTTTGGTGCAGATCAGTTATGGATCTGCACAGACGCATCCGTTCAGATAATAAAACCGCATGCATCCGTTCAGAACGGATCCGTTTGTATTATCTTTAACATAGCCAAGACGGATTTGTCTTGAACACCATTGAAAGTCAATAGCGGATGGATCCAGTTTCTATTGTGCCAGATTGTGTCATAGAAAACGGATCCGTCCCCATTGACTTACATTGTGTGCCAGGACGGATTTGTTTGGCTCAGTTTCGTCAGACGGACACCAAAACGCTGCAAGCAGCGTTTTGATGTCCGCCTCCAAAGCGGAATGGAGACGGAACAGAAAGAAACTGATGCATTCTGAGCGGATCCTTTTCCATTCAGAATGCATTAGGGCAAAACTGATCCGTTTTGGACCGCTTGTGAGAGCGCTGAACGGATCTCAGAAACGGAAAACCAAAACGCCAGTGTGAAAGTAGCCTTAGGAATTTTTCTAGAAGGGAAAAAAAAGCCATGTGTGAAACCAGCCTAAGGTGGAAGATGTGAATTCGTGCTTAAAGGGTCACTGAGCGTTCAAAAAACTTTTGACTTGCAATAGTGACATATCGAAGGTTTGATTAATGGGAGACTGAGTGCGGATCGATAGACTGAGGAGAGAGAGGTACTTGCATAGACCACTCTCTGTGCTGCACAGGACTGCCACAATAGAAAGTCTATGGGCCTGTCACGATTCAGTCTCCTGCAGCAAGTGGAGAGTGTGTGACATGCAAGTCCTTGTTCTAGCGATCATTGGGGGGGTCTCGGCACTCAGACCCCCACTGATCAGAACCTTTGATATGCTGCAATGATATATCAAAAGTTATTTGAAAACTCAGCGACAGTTTAAAAATAAAATAAGATCTCAATCCATTAATATAACCCATGCCGTGAGCTGATGGAAAGGTACGTTTAAGGTCAAGTCTGTCTAAAAGTAAGTGTCTTTGTGCCCATAGCAACGAATCACGGCACAGCTTTAATTTTCAAGAATACACAATAAGAGCTGTCCTGTTTGGTTGCTAATGGCGAGTAAGACAGATGAATCCGTCCCTTAGGGGCAATTCACATGTCGTCTTAGAATTTGTGGCGGATTCTGCAACATAAACTGGTCAGAAACCGCCTTCCATTGTTTTTAGTGGGAAGCTGTGTCTTATGGCCGCAACGGAGCCAGGAAAGGACCTGAACTGTGGCTGCATGAACGGCAGCATGGCCTGCCACCGAAAACAGTGAGAGGCAGTGACCATGTGGCCGCCTGGTGGCTTTTTTGGCGCTCCATCTGCCAAATCCTGCCTTTTAGAGCCTATGTGAACATCCCCTTAGTCTTGTACACTCTTTTGACCTTAGGACCCCAAACAAATATGTGTAAAGAGCAGGTTAGGGCAGTGTTTCCCAACCAGTGTGCCTCCAGCTGTTGCAAAACTACAACTCTCAGCATGCCCGGACAGTCAAAGGCTGTCCAGGCATGCTGGGAGTTGTAGTTTTGCAACAGCTGGAGGCACACTGGTTGGGAAACGCTGGGTTAGGGCAGTGTCCGTGCATTGTGGTCGTGCCGCGGATCCTGCTGGGACTTTCTCCACACCATTCTCCAATAGTAACGTATGAGCACTGCCGTACCCCTCCCTCACACACCATTTTTACAGCGCTTTCAAATAGATAGATGTTTTGCGGATAAGAGCAAGATTCAGGTTCAGATACTCTTTAAGGAGAGACTACACACAGGTGTTTCATAATAAGAATATGTAGAAGTAGAATTTATTATTGCAATAATAATCAGGCAAATGTCTGTCCTTCTTTTGCAAGTTAAAGGGGTTATCTGAGACAAAAAAAAAGTCCCCATAAGCCAGGGCCCCTCTCACTGAATATACTTACCTGCCTCCCCGTGCGCGGATGAAAACACCCGGTGTCAGGAGGGAGCAGGCAGTAACGGGGGCGAGCCTCCCTAGCATCGTGGGTGACTCTAGGGAGGCTCGTCCCAGTCTGCCATTGGCCCCCCAACACCAGATTATTTTTATTTTTTTATCCATGCACGAGGAGAAGCAATGGTGCGGAGAGCCATGTAAGTATATTTAGTGTGAGGGGCCCGGGCTTATGGGGGAACTCTTTATTTTAATTTTATTTTTTGCCTGTGAGTATACTATATACCAAGGAGAGGAAACTTACATCACTGATTGAGGTAACGTCATCGGACATTGACACATCAGCTGGGAAGCCCTTTTCAGCAAAAGCAGTTATTGTCGATCAAGAAACCATTTCTACACTAAGCTTCCTATTGTAGATGAGCTTCAGCCGCTAGCTGAAAAGCTCCAGCTTCTTTACTGTTTAACCAAAGAGCCTCGCCCCCTAGTGGCATGTAGCCAGCATGTGCAATCTAGACAGGTCACTGTGTATATCTTGTTTATCTGTTATTAATTCCCAGACCCGCAATAAATCAGAATCCCAAGATGACTTTGGCAGACTATGTACAGGTCATAAGGATTCCAACAAATAAGTGGGCCACTACCTTAGACAAATATTTCAGACAAGTCTCTTTATTCATTCTATCAGATAACAATGGACAAGGTCTCCCACAAACATTTCAGACAAGTCTTCATTCGTAGGTCAGGATCATTTTCAGACGCAATGACTTCCAGATGATCAGAAACATCTGTATGCCATCAGTTTTTTTTTTGTTTTGTGGATCCATTGTACCGATGCCTAAAACGGACAAGAATAGGGCATGTTCTATTTTTTTTGTGGGGCTACGGAACGGACATACTGATGCGGAAAACACGCGGTGTGCTGTCCGCATTTTTTGTGGACCCAGCGGGACTTACATTCACAGGCACGAGTACATGTACACAGAACGCTATACTGCCTTCTTATAGAAGCAGCTCCACTGTGAGAGGCCTAATTACATTGTACCAGTCCTATAGTCCACCCATTTGTCCCTAATTTTGTTAAATTTTTCCGGGCACTGCCTCTTAAGATGAACTCCCTTTTCTAGGCGAAGGATATCAGGAATTCTGGCCTCGATGGGGCCTGGGGTCTGAGCCAGTATTTAGCAATCCATTTTCTAGCCTGGAAAAGCAGACGCTGCACTCCCAGACGGTAATAACGGTTCTTAATGCCCAGTATTCCCAGTACACGCCGTCTACGTTATAAAGTTGCACCCACCTGAAGGGTGATGCGTTTAGTGCATGGCTAGCCACTTTTGGCTAACTTTGCACCAAGGTCGCATCTTAAATCTCCTTTCCTATAAACAATGGCCTCTTGTCGAGCTGTAAAACCGACACTGTGCATTATTGTTTTGGTGCATTTGCTTCATAAATAGGTCTAAGACTTGATGCAAGATTATGCCCATAAATGCACTAAATGTTATCACATTTTACAACAAGTAAATTATTTTCACAATTAGTAAATTTGCCCCAGAATGTCTTCTGTGTGCATTGATACAAGTCTTGCTGTAATTCTGCATGTTGTGCACTAGGTGGTGCTGTGTTTGTTTGACAGCTCTCTTACTAGTCACGTTCTGCAGCCTTCTACCCTTCACCTGATTGGTATCATTGCCATTTATATTGGAATGTATTTTTCCTCTGTCTACTTGCCAAGGTCTGCTTGAGATGTATTGTTGACGGTATTTTAAATACTAACGTTTCCATTTCCCTGCATGCAGCGTGAAGGACCGCAAAGTGTAGTGGCACACCACAGGTGATGCTTTTATGTTTGTGTAGAGCAAAAGTCAGTTTTATTTGAAAATCCGAATTTTATAGAAGAATTTGTTTGGGATTGAAATAATGTAAGAATATTATATAACCACCTGTCTGAATTCATCCAGTTATATAACAGTGGATGTTGTAATTCTGCTTGACCGGTATATATGTATTCATGAACACATACATTCTAGTCTGTCTTGGGTATCCTAATATATATATATATATCCTGATATATAAATATCAAAAATTAAATTTGTCAATTATATTACTAAAAAGTGAAAAAAATAAAGCCTAAATCCACTGCAGATATCTAGGCAAACATGGTAAAAACCACGTCATCCCTCTGCACTGCAATGTGTAGTCTTAATCACTGGTCAGACAGCACAATCTGGGAAGGACTTATGCAAACCCTGTCCAAAAGCGGGTGGTTTGGAGGCTTTCTTGGGAGGAGTTGAACAGTTCCAATTTTGACTTCTTAACGGTTTATAAGTATGCTATTCAACAAATGCCTCAAAACTGAGAGATAATGAAAAACGTCCCAAAAATATTCTCTAGTCCTTTAGAATTGAGCATCTGATATACATTGTAGAGAAGGTAATGTTCTTACTGGTGCCAGTATATGTGAGTTATCCTTCTGGTCCTCGCAGACACTCTGACTCTCCAGCTGACAGTTTCTCCATTCTTTATTATGATGCTCACATCTAGGTTCTCATAGGAATGAATGGAGAACCTGACTTCCCGTCCACACATAACATGCTGTGTCAGTTGGAGACTTAGGGGGGGATGTATCATGAGGAGAATATTTGAAGTCCGTTTTGTGTTGGAGAACTTTATGCCACATTTATCACATCTCATGTTACTTGATACATTTGGCTTGTCCTTAAGGGCTCGTTCCCACGAACGTATTTTGCGTTCCGTATACGGGCCGTTTTCTGCATTCCGCATACGGTCCATATATGGAACCATTCATTTCAATGGGTCCGCAAAAGATGCGGACAGTACTCCGTGTGCTATTTGCATCCGTTGCTCCGTTCCGTGGCTCCGCAAAAATTATGAGTCGAGTCCTGTCCTATTCTTGTCTGTTTTGCGGACAAGAATAGGCATTTCTATAATGGGCTTCCTGTTCCGTTCTGCAAATTGCGGAAGGCACACGGGCGGCATCCGCTCTTTGCGGATCCGCAATTTTCGGACCGCAAAAAACGGCATGGTTGTTTGAACGAGCCCTAAACCTAACACTTCTGTCCAGAGAAGCCACTCCAGTTTTCCTACTCCACCCTCTACTCCACCCTTTTTTTTACAAAACTCATTAACATAGCTAACCACACCCACTTTTCCACCTATATTACAAAACTGGAGTAAGTGGTGTAGAAATGCAAAAAGTTGCAAAATTTTGCGCAAGTGCATGTAAAAAGTCTTGCAGTTTTGCGCAAGTGCCTACATTTTGCGCAAGCAAGTGCCCTTTTTTTGCAACTTTTTGATGCCAGGATTCTGGAGTGAATGATAAATCGAGGCCTTAGTGTTGGTCACATGACATAGCTAAGTATCACAAGGGAGGTTATAACTCTCAAATACAGTCACTGGTAAGAAGATGACATTCTTGACACTTTACATCAAGGACCTTCTAAAGGGCAGAGAATGAAACGTTTTGTGGGAGTGCTGGAAATGTATCTTACAATGATGGATTTTACTTGCAGTTTGCACCATTGAAATTGTTGGGAAGGGGCTAGTAGTACTTATATTGCATGTTTTTAACATTCATGCTCCAGTTTCTCGTTTGCAACAATGCTGCATTGACCTTTTTACATTTTGTGTGTTATCCTTTTAAGATAAGCACTCTGTAACGGGTGACCTCTGACCTATGTAATGTGATGAGAGGTGGAGATTTTCATACTAAACAAATCGGTGGCCCTGTTAGTTTCCATGGAAACAAAGGCAATAGTGAGTGTTGTCTGGTGAGGTTGTCATGGAAACAAAGCTGCCTTCGGGCATCTTTTTATTTGGGCAGACACATGCTTCTCTCTGCCTCCCTGTAAGAATACAGGTTTATGAGCTTCAGCATCCCCAATGCTTTGCCCGCTCTGCGTCTTATCTCAGGTCCTCCATCATGTACCTGCCTGTAGATTTTAGAATACGCCGTTCCGTCTTGCCTCTGCTTCGTTGTGTCAGCTGTTCTTGCTGGTTGTTGACTGCTCCAGTTATAGCGCTGCGTGTGCTGCTTTCCATGTCTCTTACACCTGTGTTTATGTTGTACAGGTTAGTCGGGTCCTCGCCCCTGGCGGATGCTTCATGTCGGTCACCTTCTCCCCTCCACACTTCCGCACCCGTCACTACGCACAGCCTCAGTATGGCTGGTCTGTGTCATGTGACTTTTATGGTAGAGACTTCCATTATTTTTTCTATACTATGCACAAAGGCGGGCAGTTGACATCTTTGGACCTTCAGAGGGGACAGAGTCTTTATAAGTCACACGCGGACCTGGAGCAAACGCCAACTCTTCTAGAAGGCGATGATGAAGATTTTCTTAATAACATCCATATATGAACGAAGCAGCATGCTGGTTATTGGACCTGGATGTGTGATGTAAAGAGGCAATGGTTTGTATAGAAGAAAATCAGCCGGGTCCCTTCAGCGGTTAACCACCATTTCGTCATTATTTTAATAAGAAATATGTCTACTATACATTTAGCGATTTTTGAACGTTTAGTACAGAAGAGCACATGTTAATGTCGCTTCTTCTTTGAACAGCTGTCTGTAGGATTTATTAGCCGTAATCCTCTGCTTAGCATTTAGTTATGCAAATCCAAATTCAGAGGAAGTTGTAAGTTGTCAAGGATTTATTAATACACTTATAGGGTCATTTATCAAACTGGTGTAAAGTAGAACTGGCTGAGTTGCCCAAGGCAACCAATCAGATTCCACCTTTTATTTTCCAAAGGAGTTGTGAAAAATGAAAGGTGGAATCTGGTTGGTTGCTATGGGCAACTAAGCCAGTTCTACTTTACACCAGTTTAATAAATTACCCCATTAGTTCTGCATCAGAACGACACCTGATATGGTATTCCACTGTACTCTGGCCAAAAGTAGGTGGACATCTGACCTTAACACCAATCTGTGCCCGTTCAGTCAAGAGTGTTTTTGAGGTTAGACTCTGATGCTCAGCAAGAAGGTCTGACTTGCTTTCTGCATTCCAATTAATCTTAAAAAGGGTGTTTTTAAAGTGCTTTTATTTTTTTAGCCACAAAACATTTTTCTTGCTATTTTTCTTTTTCTTATACAAAAGGCTATGGGAAACTCCTTGAGAAAGCCACACACAGAGAAAGTTGCAATTTTAAAAACTGACTGAAAAAATAAAACCAAGTTTGAAACAAAAATGCTGCTACCAAAAAAAGCCTGTTTTGTCCTGCATTTAATATTTCCTGTAGACTTCTATGCAACATATGGAACTGCAAAAACGTTAGCCACCAAAAACCACAGTCCCCATCTAAGGGTACTTTCACACTAGTGTTTTTCTTTTCCGGCACTGGGTTCTGTCAAATAGGCTCAATGCCGGAAAAGAACTGATCAGTTATATCCCCATGCATTCTGAATAGAGAGCATTCCGTTCAGGATGTCTTCAGTTGACTAATTTTGACTGATCAGGCAAAAGATAAAACCGCAGCATTCTACGGTTTTATCTCCGGTGAAAAAACTGAAGACTTGCCTGAATGCCGGATTTGGCATTTTTTTCCCCATAGGAATGTATTAGTGCCGGATCCGGTTTCCTGGATGACACCGGAAAGACTGAACGGACATTTCAATGCATTTTTCTGACTGATCAGGCATTTTTAAGGATCCTGATCAGTCTTACAAATGCCATCAGTTGGCATACGTTCACACAGGCAAGTATTCCGCGCGGGTGCAAGGCGTGAGTTGAACGCATTGCACCCGCACTGAATCCTGACCCATTCATTTCTATGGGGCTGCGCACACGAGCAGTGATTTTCACACATCACTTGTGCGTTGCGTGAAAATCGCAGCATGCTCTATATTCAGCGTTTTTCACGCAACGCAGGCCCCATAGAAGTGAATGTTGCAAGCAAGTGCGCATGCGGTGCGATTTTCACGCATGGTTGCTAGGTGACGATCGGGCTGGGGACCCGATCTGTATTATTTTACCTTATAACATGGTTATAAGGGAAAATAATAGCATTCTGAATACAGAATGCATAGTACAATAGTGATGGAGGGGTTAAAAATAAAATAAAAAATGAACTCACAAAGTCCACTTGATCGCGTAGTTGCGGATCTCTGTCTTCTTCTGTAATGTTGAGCTGCCGGCTAAGGACCTGTGGTGACGTCACATCACATGATCCAATAACATGGTCCCTCACCATGGTGATGAACCATGTGATTGGACCATGTGATGAGCACAGTGATGTCATCAAAGGTCCTATTCCTGTGCACAGGAAAGAAGAATAATGCCGGCTGCGCGATCAAGTGGATTAAGGTGAGTTAAATTATTTTATTTTTAACCCCTCCAGCCTTATTGTACTATGCATTCTGTATTAAGAATGCTATTATTTTCCCTTATAACCATGTTATAAGGGAAAATAATAAAATCTACAGAACACCCGTACCAAACATGCCGATTTTTCTCACACGCGTGCAAAACGCATTACAATGTTTTTGCACTCGTGCGGAAAAATCCCGCATTTTCCCGCAACGCACCCGCATCTTATCCGGGCAAAAAACATGACGCCGTGTGAAAGAGGCCTGAAAGTAGCCTAAAACAGCAGAAAAAAAACCTTGACACCAGCCTTATGGAGTTCAAGCCAGGGCTCTGTTCAGGCCAATTGAGTTCCTCCACACAAAATGCATAAAAACTAAGGCTTTGTGGACCTCGCTTTGTGCAAGGGAAAAAAAAACTTCAAACTTGTGCCATAAATTTGGAAGCATACAGTTGTCTAAAATGTTTGTGTACTATAGAATTACATGTATGCTATTACACGATTAATATTTACGTTATTGTACATGGGAATTTATAGTTTATTCTTTAATTTCCTATGGATATTTCAATGGTTAGTTATATGCTGCATCTAGTGGCGAAAGTGCACTTGTTTTTCTATGTTCCCTCCCTGAGATCTATGACACATTTCCTTTGTTGCAGTGCTCCACCCTTTTTATTCAGTACAGAACTTCCTGTGTCATAGATGCAGCTAACAAGCCTCATGTAACAGGGACTCATTTATTCTGCATGGTACGCTAAAGAAAGTATCATCTTTTGACCGCATAATACTAAGATCCATTCATTCTGCTGTATCCTGTTGTCTGATGTAAAGAATAAAGCATCTTTGTGGATAAACATGGTATTGGTGAGTTCAGCTATCTGATGAGGACTGTCCGCAGTGATTATATCTGCTTATACAGGCCAGGCATATAGAGGTCTTATAAGGGATAGATCGCTATAACATGGATATTCACCAGCATCATAAAGTATGCGGTAGACAATGGGAATTGTCAATTTATTCAGACATTTCTGTGAGGAATAAGGCCAGCTCCACATATATCCGACTGTCTGCTTTAGTTACCCTCCGGAGTGAAGCAGAAATCGCTGGAGGGGAACTGAAGGTAGGACTGACCCTATAGTTTTCTATGGGATCTTTCATATTCAGTGTTGTGCCGGATGTCAAATAGTGGCGGACAGAAAAATGCTGCATGCACGTTTTCCTGTCTGCCGCTATCAGTATATAAATGCAGGATCTATACACTGAAGTGCAGTGCACATATATCGGTTGTGTGGCACACCACCTGAAGTAGCTGGCCGGACACAGCTAACATATGTGAAGGGGGCCTAAGAGGAATGGCAAAGTGCAGGGTGGAGCCCTAAAACAAAAGATGCCATAAAATTGTCCGTTTTAGTAAATTCAGTAATTGCATTTTCGATAAAATGACATGTCAGTAAAATACATCATACGTCAAGAATTCTTCATTTTTTATATTTTGTATCAGCCTGGTTTAAACAATAAATTAGTAAAATATTTTCGTTATTGACTTCTTAAACTCTTTTCTGAAATCATACACTTTTCCTCAGCATGAAATGTTATGGAATTGTATGTAGAACTAATTTATTAAAGGGGTTCTCCAGCTTTTTAACACATTTTGGCTTTTCCCCCCTCCCCTCCAGACCTGTGGAGGGATACACATTCTACCCGACCCTGCCGCTGAGTTCCACTTCCTTTGGTCTATTTTTCAAGTGACGCACATGACTTTTGTCCATGCTGGAAGTTTACAAGCGGGGATCGTAGAGTTGTGAATGCAGCAGGAGGAGACCAAAAGCACCTGAACTCAGCACAGTGGAGTAGGTAAGTATGCTTTCCCTCACAGGAGAGCCAAAATGTGTTAAAAAGTTGGAGATCCCATTGATGGTTATTGGAAAAAAATAAAAAAAACGGACACACGAGCCGTCCCATAGAACTGAATGGGATGGCTTGTAATTACACGTACTCACTGCTGCAATGTCAACGGCGAGCAGGTAAACCATAAAGAGCACGACCTGCTGGTATTGATGACCTATTATGAGGATAGGTCATCAGTAGGGTTGAGCGATTCTTTTAAAAACTACCTTAAGAATATAGGCTCTGTCCTCCTGTAAAATGTATGGCCTCCGTGGAGGTCTTTCCAAGTGTCAGCAAATAGC
Source organism: Bufo gargarizans (assembly GCF_014858855.1). Classification (NCBI taxonomy): domain Eukaryota; kingdom Metazoa; phylum Chordata; class Amphibia; order Anura; family Bufonidae; genus Bufo; species Bufo gargarizans. The sequence continues at coordinate 216,280,485 of NC_058083.1, forward strand.
GCGAGACTTCGTCTCTCTATCACCTGTCACTTCCTTTATTTGCATAAGTTACTGTATCAAAATACGTAGCTGAACTCTGCTTTGTTAATGAGGCGCAAAGCGAGGCCGTACATCTTACAGTAGGATGGAGACCATGTTCTTAATGACGTTTTTAAAAGAATACATCAATCCGAACCCTAGTCATCAGTATTAAAAAAATAAAAATATTGAGTCATATTAGTTGAGTCATAGGGTCTTGAAGCAGCTGCTTGCTGTACACTACTGCAGAATTCTGTATTCTACTTTCTCCTATAGAAATCTATATGTGAAGAATGTCCAAGTGTTTGGACTGGAATGTTATCTATGTATCTATTTTGGATTGCTGTGAAATTAAACACAAGTGAAACATTTCTTCTGAGTGGCAATTTTTTATTCAGTGCATGTAAGTAATAAAGTCACTCAGGGTACCGCTGCCTTAGTTACAGGGTTTGTGCCATAAACAACTATTCATCAATTATTCTAGCTCCTATTCCAACTTGGATGTTGTTGTTTTTTTTTTAACTTACCTGATTTGCAGTTTTCTCTTATCCCCCATGCTTGAATCCTAATTCCTGGTTTGTCATGTGACTGTTTTTCCCATCATGCCTTAGGGTAGTGAGCTGTGTCCTGACATCAGCAGGACATGTGACACTAACCATGCCTGCTGTTCTTACCAGTGACACGTCCTACGTGATAAGGCTCCAATACAACAGGACATAAAAAATTTATAAGTTGTCATTTACAGAGATATATCTCACACACAGTATGGGTATATGTAAAAATACACCCCAAAACACATTGCCCTACTTCTTCTGAGTACAGTGATACCACATGTGTGACACTTTTTTTGCAGCCTAGGTGCACAAAGGGGCCCAAATTCCAATGAGTACCTTTAGGATTTCACAGGGCATTTTTACGCATTTGAATTCCAAACTACTTCTCACACTTTAGGGCCCCTAAAATGCCAGGGCAGTATAAATACCCCACAAGTGACCCCATTTTGGAAAGTAGACACCCCAAGGTGTTCCGTGAGGGGCATGGCGAGTTCATAGAAGATTCTTTTTTTATTTATTTATTTATGGCCCAAGTTAGCGGAAATTTTTTATTTTATTTTTTCTCTTACAAAGTCTCATATTCGACTAACTTGTGACAAAAAATAGAATTTTACATGAACTCACCATGCCCCTCACGGAATACCTTGGGGTGTCTTCTTTCCAAAATTGAGTCACTTGTGGGGTATTTATACTGCCCTGGCATTTTAGGGGCCCTAAAGTGTGAGAAGTAGTTTGGAATTCAAATGCGTAAAAATGCCCTGTGAAATCCTAAAGGTACTCATTAGAATTTGGCCCCCTTTGTGCACCTAGGCTGCAAAAAAGTGTCACACACGTGGTATTGCCGTACTCAGAAGAAGTAGGGCAATGTGTTTTGGGGTGTATTTTTACATATACCCATGCTGGGTGAGAGTTGTCATTTACAGAGATATTTCTCACACACATAAGCAGGGGTGGCCTCTTGGATGACAGGTTTGATTGTCAGTGAAATGCATAAAGCGGCGATGATGACCTCAAAACGTGTCCTGGACAAAGCAGCAGAGAACATGGCCATGTAATGTATTGGGTCTTTGGACCAATAGGACCGCAATATTTTTTTTTTTTGTTAGACCCATGCTGAGGATAAGGCCCAAAAATATTTTACATTCGGAAACTGTGACTGGTTTCCACCGGAAAGGCTGGGCATAGAAGCTTTCCGGATTGGTGGTTATATACTGTGTGGCTTAGCGTTTGGTTTCTGCTACAACAAAGTCATAGAGATCCGCGGTGAAGAACAGCTCAAAAAAACCTCAAGGGCTGATCCTAAATGAGCCGTCTCCACGCGAACTCCAGACTGGCCCGTGAAAGGGGGCAATACGGGTGCGGCGGAAGCAGGGGATTGCCAATTTGGTTTTGCAAGCACCTCTGGGAGACTAAGGGCTCTACGGGCCTGTGAACGTGGTGGCTGCGACGGGGGAGTTACTGCACATGCACGTACCAGCTTGAACTGCCCTTCTGGTGCTCGCCACTTCACCAGGGAATACGGCAGTGCTGGTAGAAGTTCCAGGATGTGCTGCGCTGCTGGTGTATGCCGCACCATAAAAAAAGATCAGCGCTAGCACCACTCTGCTGCAAATGAGGCTCATCACGTGGGGTATGCAGAACACTGACATGGGGTCGGGTACGCCTGACCATAGCAGGGACCTCAACCTCGTCATCTTCACTAGCGGTTAGAGTGTCACTGCTGTCTAGAGGTTCATATTCTGAACCACTGGATTCAGCGGGTGAGGCATCCCCATCGCTTTCATCCATCAGGGCCAGAATCCTGTAGGCCTCTTCAGCGGAATACCCCTTTTTTGACATTTTGGGCTAACTAAATTTAGGGGGTATTCCTCTGAGACTACCCAGGAAAAAGAGCACACCTGCCTAGTAAAAAGGAGTGCTTGCGAAGTAAAGCTGCGATCGCTAATAAAGATCCAGAAAGCTCATCTTTATAGCGCCGCAGCGATTTTACTGTGTTTTTGCAGTGATCAGAAAAAAATAATTCTGTCACTGCGGTGGGGCGGACTGAACGCAAGTGTGGGCACAAGATCAGGCCTGATCGGGCGAACACTGCGTTTGTTGTAGAGCCTAAGGTGACCCTAATGTACTGATATAGATCTGATTGCGATCAGTCTTGATCACTTACAGATACTATATAGTACTAGTGCTGATTAGCGACAGCGATGACACTAATCAGTGACTGCGGTGCGGTGGGCTGGGCGCTAACTACCTAACAAGTAGCTAAGTAACTGGCAGTGATAAGGGACCCTTACAGGGGGGTGATCAATGACAGTAGGTGATCAGGGGTTAATAAGGGACAGGGGGGGGTGTAATGTGTGTGTGGTGTTTGGTGCTACTTACTGAGCTGCCTGTGTCCTCTGGTGGTCGATCCAAGCAAAAGGGACCACCAGAGGAGCAGGTAGCAGGTATATCAGACGCTATTTACAAAATAGAGTCTGATATACCTATTTGATTGGTTATTTTAAAAATCTACACCCTGCCAGCCAATGATCGCTGCCGGCAGGCTGTAGTTCAACTTGTGAGCGCGCATTCACAGGAAATCTCAGTTCGCACGAGATGACGCCAATAGGCGTCACTAAGACCTGAGAGCGCTGCCGTCCGGACACCTATCGGTGTTACCGTGACGGCAAGTGGTTAAAGGAGTTATTGAGGATTAGAAAAACATGGCTGCTTTCTTCCAAAAACAGTACCACACCTGTCCAGAGGTTTTCTCTGGTATCGTAGAACAGATCTATTCAAGAGAATGGGGCTGAACTGTAATACTACACACAAGCTGTGGACAGGTGTGGTGCTGTTTTGGGAAGAAAGTTTATCTTTAGCTAACTTAGTAACATAGTGTGTAAGGCTGAACATAAATAGATGATGGGAGAGATATCTGTACTAACCCCCGATATATTTATACATAGGGCTCTTTCACAGGAGCAGATCCCGTGCGTGGAATCCGCTGTGCGAAAGAGAGCCAAACCCTGTTCTGAACAGCAGAGACACGGAGCAGTAACATGATTGATAAAGCTCTTTGCCTCTGACCTTTTTGCTACAAAATCACAGTGAGATAAAGTTGTCACTGTGATTTTTTTTTAGTAAAAAGATCACAGAGAGGCAAAGAGCATTATCAATCATGTTAATGCTCTGTGTTACTGCAGTCCAGGATAGGGCTTGGCTGTCTTTCACGTGGTGGATTCCACGCACGACATCTGCTCGTGTGAAAGAGCCCTTTATAAGATCGCCCCTTAGTAGTCTTTTTTTATTCTAAACTACTAGTTCTGAAGAACCCCTTTAAATAAACCCAAAATTGTTGCTCCAGTTCAGATCATTGAGGGCTTTTCTTGTCATAATGTGAAACGCATTTGATTGGCTAGATAAGACCCGCAATCCCTGCCTGGGTGTGAGTAAAAATTAGAAGCTGGTCCTAGATCACTTAGGTCTCTTTCACACGGGCGTCGCGTGTGAGGGCAGGACAAGATGTGGGTGCATTGCAGGAAAATGTGCTATTTTTCTGCGCGAGTGCAAATCGTTTTAATGCATTTTGCACACGCGTGAGAAAAAGAGTGTTTGGTACCCAAACCCGAACCCGGACTTCTTCACAGAAGTTCGGGTTTGGGTTAGGTGTTCTGTAGATTTTATTATTTTCTCTTATAACATGGTTATAAGGGAAATAATAGCATTCTTAATACAGAATGCTTACTAAAATGTCCATTGAGGGGTTAAAAATAATAAACAAATTTAACTCACCCCATCCTCTTGATCGTGTAGCGGATCTCCTCTTTCTGCTTTCTTCAGGACCTGGCTAAAGGACCTTTGATGACGTCACTGCGCTCATCACATGGTCCATCACCTCTTCTAGCAACCATGAGTTGATTTTGCACCGCATCCGCACTTGCTTGCGGATGCTATGCGATTTTCACGCAGACCCATTCACTTCTATGGGGCTTGCGTTGCGTGAAAAATGCACAATATAGAGCATGCTTCAATTTTCACTCAACGCGCAAGTGATGTGTGAAAATCACCGCTCATGTACACAGCCCCATTGAAGTGAATGGGTCCGGATTCAGAGCGGGTGCAATACGTTCACCTCACGCATTGCACGCGCGCGAAATTTTCGCCCGTGTGAAAAGGGCCTTAAAGGGAGTCTGTCACCTACCTGACCGGTTTCAAACAGGTGACATTGTTCAGTGGGGCACAAAGACATGACACAGATGTTACCAGTGTTTAGTTCTTCAGATGCTTCAATTCGCCCAAAAAGTTGTTTTTATCATATGCTAATGAGCGGTCGCAAGTGCCCAGGGGCGGAGAGTTTTCTGAAAGTGCCCAAGTTCCCCCGCCTCACTCGCGCGTAACTCCGCCCCTCAGTAAGCTCAGGTCAGCCCTGTGGCTCTGTGACATCATATTTCCCTATAGGCTGTTCACGCATCACTGCCGGGCCCGGGCATGCGCAGTGTTCTGCCCACTGTGGTCAGAGGCACAGAGATATGCAGTGCGCATGCACCAATTTCACGCCAGTAACTGGCGCATGCGCACTCCATATCCCTGTCCCTCTGCCCACAGTGGGCAGAACACTGCGCATGCCTGGGCCCGGCAGTGATGTGCGAACGGCCTATGGGGAAATATGATGTCACAGAGCCACAGGGCTGGCCTGAGCTTACTGAGGGGCGGAGTTAGGCGCTAGTGAGGCGGGGGAACTTGGGCACTTTCAGAGTTTTGCGACGACTCATTAGCATATGATAAAAACGACTTTTGGGGCGATTTTAAGCATCTAAAGAACTAAACACGGGTAACATCTGTGTCCTGTCTTTGTGCCCCACTGAACAATGTCACCTGTTTGAAACCGGTCAGGTAGGTGACAGACTCCCTTTAAAGTTACTTCTGATGACTTCACACCATCCAAGAGCACACGACCATGCTGGTATATATCAATATCAGATGTAGATTGTATCATGTAGATTGTAAGCCCTCACAGGCAGGGCCCTCTCTCCTTCTGTACCAGTTTGTAACTCTTCTTGATCATGCTTAGTGCAATTGTCTGTATTATGTATGCATACCCCTGTACCCATATGTACAGCGCCATGGAATGAATGGTGTTTTAATAATAATATTAATACCATTTCAGTTGGTGAAATCAGGGCATATAAGCTCTGCCCCAGGTAGCACCCACTTGTGGACAGGGTTTGCATTAGCCTCACCCATTTTTGGTCCAGGATGGTGCAAATTTGCCAGGTCTGTCTCTGAAAATCAGGGACACTCCCCGCAGATTCAGGACAGTTGGCAGCTATGCGGATGGGATCCAGCAGTTTGCAGTGTATTGAAATACACAGAAGCTGCAGGCAAATGGTTCAGAATCTTTACAATTCTGGACACTTAAAAAGATGAAAATGTGTCCATAGCCTTTAAAGCCAGGTTCACACAGTGCTTTTATTGATTTGACTACCCTTTTAGCAACCACAACAATCAGTGTGTACAAGAAGTAGCCTGTATGTTTTATACACAACTATGTGAACCTTGGTGTAAGTGAAAGAGTCTCACTATCTACACCATCGGATCTCCCTTCCCCCCATGAAATGTGGGAGTTTTAGAGCTGAAAGATCAGTTACTGTAAACTTTTGCTGTCAGTATATCTCCCATTTAGTAAAGTAACCATGGTAACTCCATACCGAAGAGGAGACTATCGCCTCTAAATAGGCTCATATGATCAGTATGAATTTATGATAAAACATGTATGCTTTCAACTTCTGACTTATCATATAGGACAATTACATATATGTTCATAGATACTAAGCTGAAGTACACAAATGTAGTGCACCGTTCCCAATATCTGTGAGGGAAACTGAAACTGTAATCGCTACAGAGTATGTCAGCGCTACAAAAGGGAGTAAATAATTAAATATATGGCAGAACCAGGGGCAGACTGGGAACTTAAAGTGGCCCCATCTTGTAGGTGAGTCTAAATTGACAAAAGGTGGGGCAACACAAATAAGAAAGGGCCAACACATGTAGGCAGGAACAACAAAAGTAGGCAGTACCGCCCCAGAGGAACTAAATACCACAGTGCAGCACAAAATACTGCCGCTACAGTATTTACCTGTATCATTGCCCTGAGGATGGCAACACAGTTGAATTCAGGAGGGCACCTGTGGCCGCTGGCCAGATGCATAAGTGCCTGATCCTCCTATATTAATGCTGAAAACATCAGGTTTTTATGTACGTGGCCATGAGGAGGGCTTGGGTGGCCACCTGGGCATCGGCCCACCAGGAAATTTCCCTGTAGGGTATATGGCCAGTCCATCCCTGGGCAGAACTGTGCAATTTAGAATTTGATGACAGGTTTACAACTGATCCTGTTTTTTGTGATCAAAAACAAAGAGCTCATCAGCCGATAATACAAGTATGGTTAGGCCAGATTCACACCAACAGTAACATTCTCCGATACGTGCAGTAGACCCATTGGTGCTTTTTCAGGGAAAACCCCTTTATAATGTTGTCTCTTGAAGAAGGCTCCTTTCTTGGCATTAACACTAGTGATTGGCCATTATTGCTAAGGACGAGGTATCTGGACAGACATTTCCTCTATAATGCAAGGACAGGCTGAGTATGCCAGAGCTCTGATAAATTTGCCATGGAATCCGTACCAGACGAGGCTTCTTCATTGTTTGCCAGCATAAAATATGTTACCCACTGCTACCCATTAATAACGAGACAAGCTACATATTTTGAGAGACTGCATCAGACTCCTATCTGTAGTGCTAGCTGTACTCCCTTTAGGGTACATATACACAACCCCAAAAAAAAGATGACCAAATGACCATTAAAAACAGCCTGTATGGGGGCCATCATTTCATGAAAATGGCCAAATATAGGACATGTCCTGCTTTTTGACACCCGTTATTCACCATTCACTTTAATAGTACTGAAAACTATTTTGTATAGCAGCCATTAAAAAGACAGTTTTTTATGCGTCTTCTGCGCCAAAAAACGCCTTTAAAAAGCCTCCCATTCATTTCAAGAAGCAGCACACTCTATCTTGGGGTGGAATCTACACTGATTCTCCCATTGAAATGAATGGGAAGCTGAAAAAATAGGAATCTGAAAAAACTGCACCAAAAAAGAGGAGTTTTGCAAAATGATACACAATGCCATTTATGGCTTCAATCTCCCTGCCTCTCCTCGGTTTCTGAACCATATTACTTACTGTCCTAAATGCTCGACCCCAGCTACTGACTAATGGCATGAACTTTGAGCTTGCCGTAAGGTCATGGGGGTAGATTTATCAAGACGGGTGTAAAATGAAACTGGCTTAGTTGCCCATAGCAACCAATCAGATTCTGCCTTTCATTTTTCACAGCTCATTTTTGAAAATGAAAGGTGAAATCTGATTGGTTGCTATGGGCAACTAAGCCAGCTTTCCTTTACACCAGTTTTGATAAATCTTTCCCATAGTTTTCTGGAAGGACTTGATAACATATATGCAGTCCAACTGGACAGTATCTCTTCTGTTTATCCGCTTGCTGAGCCCTAATTTCCTTCTTTTCTCCACACGGTCTTACTGGTAGCTAAGCAGGTCTTGCTACAGGAGTGGTTGTCTCCAAAAATGTTTCACGTTTCTAAACTCTGCTTGGCAATAATTGGATTGAGGCAGGTGGACATAAGGAACATTCTGCTACCAAGTTCTTCAAAAAATGGCAAACCTATATGACAGGGGTGGCCAACCCGTGGTTCGCGAGCCGCATGCGGCTCCTTGCGCCTTCATTTGCGGCTCACAGGGGAGCGGTGCGGCCAGCGATTACTCTCCTCTCTGCAGCGCGTAAGTGAAGCGGTGGAAGGCTGGAAAGAGGCGGAAGAGTGGAGGATTGAGAGCGCCGAGAGCGGGCACGTGACTCAGTCACTCACTGCAGCTCCGCCGCCTCCTCCGGCAGAGAGGGCGAAGCTGCAGTGCTTATACCCGCCACCAGCCGCCGATGTGCCCGCCCACGGCCCCACACCCCCATCTGTGAGTGTTTGTGTGTGACCTAATGACCGCCCCCAGTCTTCTCAGTGCCAGCCCAGCAGCCAGATTCATCAGACTGCAGGCTGCATCTATGGGGGCGGCAAGAAGTGGCGCAGCAAGCAAGGAGGACCTACTTCCAGCTCCATAGTAAATTTGAATGAATGTTAATTGTGGACAGCAGGGCAGGGCAGCAGCCATTTTAGTCTGATTACAGCCACTCTGCAGCTTTGGCTCTAATCTGACTGAAATGGCTGCTGCTGGCCTCAGTCTCTCTGCCACTGCTGCACTGCCTTTTTTTTCACAGGTGTCACTGCCCAGCACACCAAGTGTGTTTTAAGCATGGGTGGTGATCTGAGCATAGAGCAGTCATCTGAGCATAAGGCGATGAAAGATGGTAGTCACAGCAGCATATCCAGTGCGTCATTTATTGGAAGCCTTGAGTGCACACACAAACAAAGTACGACGTTTCGGCTACGCAGTAGCCTTTGTCAAGTATACAAAAGGTAAAAACTGGCAATGTTAAATACAGATATGTGACCTCTCCCACCACATGTTGGAGCCAATCATTAAAAGGCTCAGCCCACTCAATGCATCAGTGCAATTAAAAACAGCCTCTTCAGTAATCAGGCTGTCTGAAACATATAATGAAATAAATGTGAACCTGAAACATATAAAACATCGGCCAATAGCGCTAGACATATTCCCATCCACCTCGTCGTCTGGCCAATCGCAGTGTGCATGTCCATGACGTCATCTCGCTATCGCCATAACGCGCTGCCGTCAGTCACGTGCATAATGTGTCATCAAGTCACATGATCACGTGTTGGGCGCAAGGTCCTTACTGAAGAGGCTGTTTTTAATTGCACTGATGCATTGAGTGGGCTGAGCCTTTTAATGATTGGCTCCAACATGTGGTGGGAGAGGTCACATATCTGTATTTAACATTGCCAGTTTTTACCTTTTGTATACTTGACAAAGGCTACTGCTTAGCCAAAACGTCGTACTTTGTTTGTGTGTGCACTCAAGGCTTCCAATAAATGACGCACTGGATATGCTGCTGTGACTACCATCTTTCATTGCTGTTCCTGGCCTGCTGTGGATCTGCGGTCCCATCGCAGCTGTTGCATTCCGGTTTTGGTCTAAAGGTCCGGTTGTGCTGCTCTTTTTGTTTGTGCTGAGCATAAGGCAGTCATCTGAGCATAAGGCAGTCACCTGAGCATAGAGCGGTCATCTGAGCATGGGGCTGCCATCTGAGCATAGGGCAGTCATCTGAGCACAGAGCGGTCATCTGAGCATGGGCAGTCATCTGAGCATAAGGCGGTCATCTGAGCATAAGGCGGTCATCTGAGCATAGAGCAGTCATCTGAGCATAGAGCAGTCATCTGAGCATGGGCAGTCATCTGAGCATAAGGCGGTCATCTGAGCATAAGGCGGTCATCTGAGCATAAGGCGGTCATCTGAGCATAAGGCGGTCATCTGAGCATAGAGCAGTCATCTGAGCATAGAGCGGTCATCTGAGCATAAGGCGGTCATCTGAGCATAGAGCGGTCATCTGAGCATAGAGCGGTCATCTGAGCATGGGGCTGCCATCTGAGCATAGGGCAGTCATCTGAGCATAGAGCTGTCATCTGAGCATAGAGCGGTCATCTGAGCATAGAGCGGTCATCTGAGCATAAGGCGGTCATCTGAGCATAGAGCGGTCATCTGAGCATAGAGCGGTCATCTGAGCATGGGGCTGCCATCTGAGCATAGGGCAGTCATCTGAGCATAGAGCTGTCATCTGAGCATAGAGCGGTCATCTGAGCATAGAGCGGTCATCTGAGCATAGAGCAGTCATCTGAGCATAGAGCAGTCATCTGAGCATAGAGCAGTCATCTGAGCATGGGGCGGTCATCTGAGCATGGGGCGGTCATCTGAGCATGGGGCAGTCATCTGAGTATAGGGCAGACATCTGAGCATGGGGCGGTCATCTGAGCATGGGGCGGTCATCTGAGCATGGGGCGGTCATCTGAGTATAGGGCAGTCATCTGAGCATGGGCAGTCATCTGTGCATGGGGTGTCATCTGAGAAATCTTGAAACACATTGTGAAAAACAAAGATTGGCAGAAGTCTCACTAAAGCTGTCTACAATACAGGTAGGAAAGGTGGTTTTAAATGTTTGATAACTCAATTGCAGTAATACTAAACGTATAGCTTGTGGCTCCTGGCAGTCATACGATTTTTTTTTCTGGCTCTTTGTGTCTGTAAGGTTGGCCACCCCTGCTATATGACATCACACCTTTCCCCTCAAGAGATAGAAGATGTTGTTAACCCTTTCCGATACACCACATGGTATCTTACCTCTGGCATGAAGGCTACTCTTGGGGCATTAAGACTGCAGTGAGGTCATATTTTCCGTGGTTAAAGGATCTGCATTCTGGAGGTATCTCAGGGTGACTCTTATTGCACATCTTATCTTATTAAAAGAATTCCACTTTTTTTTTCTTTCCCCTTTCCATATTACCTGTATGCAATTGTGATGCAGCAAACCGTTTCACTCAATGGATCTTTGATGCTTAGAGCCCAGATAATTGTCTGTTATGTTATCCTACTGTTATAAACTGGTTTAGTTTTCTCTATAAAAATGTTTAATAAAAAGATGTACAAAACAATGCATCTTTTTTCAAAGGGACAAGGCATCTTTTTTTAAAGGGGATCTGTCCCCAGGCTATCACTGGTAACAAAAACTGTATAGTAATAGGTAAGTATGTAGAATAAGTTCACAGAGGAATTGATTAACCTTAAAACTCAGCATTTATTAATGATATCTTAAAACTATGTATAACTATATTCCCACAAAAAACAAAAGAACAAAAGAAATAAAGCTAAAATAAAATGGAGATCAACATATGGGACACATATATAGAGTCAATAATGTTATAATAATCGCAGGTCGGCACTGCTCTTTTGAAGTCGCGGTGCACGTGTCCGTGGGATGGCGTCCCCAATGAAATATTGCAGAGAAGACCGGCACTCACTGTAGATCAATCTTGTATATATTAGTCAGTCACATATACAGAGAATAAGTGACGCGTTTTGGTTCTACCGCACCTTCATCAGACTTATCATCATACAAGAAAATGTTCATGTTTAAATAGACCGCCAAAACACATGGAAATGACATCATACAGAAAACCACTCCCACCAATCTGTGTTAAATCGAAACATATGAACAAAAATGAAGACAAGCTTTGTAGTAGCATTTCTTTGGATTCAGTATGTCAAACTATATTAGTATTTCCTTCCTTATTGTGTTCTCCTTTTCCTTATGTCCGCTATAAGAAAATAAGAAAAATAATTTTTTATTTTCAAAAAAATTCTTTATTTTAAAAAAAGCTTTTGATATTTTTATCAAAAAAAGGGAAAAATTATATTTTCAGTAATTTTTAGTAAGGTAATCTATCAGAGGAAGCTTTGTACGTTGTATTCACGATTGAGTCCACGGGGCTCAATCGTTTGTAGTCTATGTATCCAGTAAGCCTCCCTTTTAAGCAGTAATTTATTTCTATCTCAACCTCTCCGTGGGAGGCTTACACTTTCAATAATCTGATAACGTAACTGTGCCACTGTGTGTCTATGTTCGTGGAAGTGGTATGGTACAGGAAATTATACATTTTGCTTTCTAATGGTAGATTTGTGATTGCTTAGTCTATCTTTCATCCTTGTGGAAGTTTCCCCCACGTTCAATAGACCACAAGGGCACTTCAAAATATACACTACAAAGCGGCTATCGCATGTAAAAAAGCCTTTGATAGGTATACGTTCACCCGATTGTGGGTGGGTGAAATGTGTACCCTTAATTACACTGGAACAATGTACACAATTTAAACAGGGAAAAGTTCCCATTTTGGGGGTAGCCAATACTCTGTATAGGTCCAGTTCTATTGCTGCCAATGTCTGCCCGCACTTTCCTATCACGTATGTTGCTAGCTCTTTTAAAACACATCATGGGTGGTTGTCTAAATTCTACCACATGAGGGTAAGATTTTGATACCACATGCCAGTGTTTGTTTATTATCCCTCTCAATCTCTGGGTACACTACAAGTGGAATCCGTGATTGTTTCAGGGGTTTATCCTGCTGTGTTTCCTCAACTCTGTTCCTTTGTTCCTGTAATAAATGATCAGGATAACCCCTCTCCCTAAATTTCTGAGTCATCTCGTCTAGTCTGACCTTGCATAACTCGGTGTCGCCCACTATACGTTTAACCCTTTGGAACTAGGAATAGGGGAGAGATTTTCTTGTAGCTACTGGGTGGTTACTAGTGTAGATGAGCAAACTGTTCCTGTCGGTGCTTTTTGTAAATAGATCTGTGCATATCCCACCCATGTCATCCTTGATTACCCACGTGTCCAGGAATGAAATGTTATGTATGTCAAAATGCAGAGTGAACTTTAATTCAGGCCAGACGGAATTGAGGTATAGTGTAAATTGTTCAAGGGATTGAACGTCACCACACGCAAAAGATGTCGTCGATAAAGCGACGCCAGAATTTGCAATGTGTTTTGTAGAGATCATTAGTATAGACAAAATCTGTCTCAAATTGCGCCATATAGCAATTTGCATATGGCGGTACGACGTTCGATCCCATCGCGGTCCCACGCCGCTGCTGATAAAAAGAATTCTGAAATAAAAAGTAATTTTGTTCAAGAACAATCCTCAATAACGTCAGGAAAAATTCCCGTTCTGCATTTTTATAGTGACTCAATGTTTGACTCAAAGCAGTGTATGAATCGCTTTTAAACCTTTATCATGTGATATTGATGTATATAAATTACATACATCAAATGTAACAAGTATATCGTCTTTATCTGAGTTAAAGGATTTAATTTCCTGTAAGAAATGTTCAGTGTCACGTAAGTACAAGGGAGACAATTTAGTAAATGGTGTAAAAATCTTCTCCAGAAAAACTGCCAAAGGTGAGAGGATTGAATCAGTCGATGCCACAATGGGACGGCCAAGATTGATCTACAGCGAGTGCCGGTCTTCTCTGCAATGAGTCAATAATGTATCACCACTAGTGTGGTTACTCACGATCTCATGAACCTTATGGTGAATAATACACGGAGAGAAAAATGCACCAAACAGATATAACACTGACTATGCTGGCAAGACATAAGTAAAGGTATTAAAAGCTGAGACTTTTGCCAATATGTTCCAGTCATGGAGATATCGGAGCCCAACATGCACCATGTCACGGTTCTCAGCATGGCAAGGGGTCCTAACCGCTGCTCTAACTGTGGTGTGAACACGGTCTAATGGTGCGGTCAGCCTGCTCCCCCAATTGAAGACAGGCCACAGTGTCAGGGGTTTGGCAGCTCCTACAGAATTGCCACTATATATTTTTTTGTTTTTTTGCTTCTGACTTGTTAGATTTGAGTGCGTTTGCCCTACTTGGCATTCTAACACTTTTTTTGCACCTGGTAACCTCCATCACATGGTCTGGTGTGGGTGTGGCTCGCGGCCTGGTTCCATTCACATAGTACTACTCAGTATTCATGCTGGGCATTTGTGGGGGAGCTTGGCTGCGAGCTGAACTATATCACCATTAGACCGTGTTCACACCACAGTTAGAGCAGCGGTTAGGACCCCTTGCCATGCTGAGAACCGTGACGTGGTGCATGTTGGGCTCCGATATCTCCATGACTGGAACATATTGGCAAAAGTCTCAGCTTTTAATACCTTTACTTATGTCTTGCCAGCATAGTCAGTGTTATATCTGTTTGGTGCATTTTTCTCTCCGTGTATTATATGATTGCTACATTCTGTGTAGTTTGCTCTTGTGGTGCATGTGGACCGCGCCGATATCCTCCATTGTATGCATATTTTGCTGGGGTTAGTCGATTATTGCGGTCCACATGCGGTCGGGCTGCTCCCCCAATTGAAGACACGCCACAGTGTCAGGGGTTTGGCAGCTCCTCCAGAATTGCCACTATATATTTTTTTGTTTTTTTGCTTCTGACTTATGGTGAATAAGTTGCATTCATCAGGTACCAGATGAAGATCACTTGGATGTTTTCGGCAGGGATTTGAATGCTTTTTGCAGAGGCTTGTAGTTTAAAGTCCTCCAGGTGCTCAGAAGTGGGTCATCAATATGCAGGAGTCTGCTTTTAGGCATTAGGGAATCTGTCCCTCAATGACTATGCTGTCCCTGCCTAAAAGAGTAATAATCGCCCCGAAAGGGGGGCCCCACTTCTCGGTGGCTGTCCCCTTAAATAAACAATCCCTACCTGTCCAATAGTTCCCAGTCCTGGATGATGCCAGTTTTAATCAAATGTCCCAAATAATATGTGGTCTCCAATTTCCAAGAAGGTCCCAACGCGTTTTCCCTATTAGATAATCCGGTTCATCAGGGGACCCAATGAAGAAAGAAGCATGATGGCATAGATGGTATAAGGCCAATGGATAGGAACCTTCTGTGCTAATAGACTCCCACCGCAGGTTTAAATACTCTGGCTCTAATGGCAGTTCAGCGTGGGTTCAGGTTCAATACGCAGGCGCCGCTCTGATGCATGGTGTGCCGCCTCGCCCCCAGCAAAGGTATATAGACTACAACAGGAAAGGGGCAGAGTTAAGCCCAGATGCATCACCTGCTCCACTACGCCTGCTGCGCATGCGCCCTTTCACTGTGCGGGCATAGGTGTCTAAGGGCAAGCGGTATCAGAACGCTGGAGCGCGCATGAGTGAACCGTAATGACATTGTTCTAAGTAAGAGCCAGAACAGTCGTGCTTCAGGTATTGAGCATCTAGACACTAACATAAATACATGTCCGCACCAATATATCCATTACCTACATGTGTGCTGGGAGCTGTTGCTGTTATTTAGGATGACGAATGTAATAAATATATTCCCATTAGATTATATTCTATAAATTTATAGGGGGAAAAAACAAGCCAATGGCCTATAATTTATAGACATAAAAAAGTTTAGCCCTATGAAACATTGGCTGTGGGTACAAAAAACATAAAGATGGGTTATTAAAGGACATCCTTAACACAAAAAAGATTTATCAAGGGGTCGTTTAATAAATAAATCCCAAACCATTTATGATCAAAATGATGTTAAATCATTCTTTGATCAAATACATCTCAGATTCTGACCGTAAATATTTATGTCATAGTGGTCCAATTTTGAAGCCTATTAGAAATCAAAACTTAATAAATGTATTGAATTGACAGGGACCTGTATTTTTACCGAAAACTAATAAATGAGAGAATCATTACAGAAGAGAGAGCAAAAGAAAAGCGGTACTCGGTGAGTGCCGCTTTTATTTTGCTCTCTCTTCTGAAATGATTAGACTCAATACTTTATTTAGCGTAAGTACCGCATCAGAAGCCATAGGAGTGTGAATCCTGTTGGATGTTAAAACCGCACTACGCAGTGCTGACTGTGTTTCTTTATCTTTAAACACTAATAAATGAGAGAGTCTCATTGAGTCCCAATGGGTTAACTGTTTTCAATCTGATCATCCACCCAGTCTCCTTTTGGAGAATTATTTTCTCTATGTCGTTTTTCATCATTTATCATATCTTTGTCCTTGTATTTCGGTACAAGTAGCTCTGTCCTTTCCTTATTGCAAGGATGTTTATAGGCCTTATTGAGTATGGATTGTGGATATCCTCTTCTAATAAATCTAGATTGCAGAAGTCTTCCCCATTGGAACAATTTCTGCGTATACGCAAATACTGACCTTTAGGTATACCCTTTTCCGCAAACTCAAAGGGTGATGACTTTCCCATTTCAAAAGATTATTGGTTGCCGTGGGTTTCTTAAAGGTCTATGTGCGTATAACGCCATTTTGCAAAGTAATGTCAAGATCTAAAAATGCTAGATGGCTATCATCAAGTTTGTATGTGAAGTGCATCCCTATTTTGATGACATAAAGGTATTTATTAACTCCACAAAAGCATCTCTGGGGCTGCTTCACAATATGAATATGTCATCAATGAAGCGACCCCAGAACATGATATATGACTTCCATTGATTCTGATCCCTGAATATCTCAGTGTCCTCCTACCAGCCCAGAAACAAATTAGCATAGGTAGGCGCACAGGCACTACCCATTGCGGTGCCCCTGAGCTGGTGAAAGAACTTGAAGCCAAACAAAATATAGTTGTGTCTCAATACAAACTCCAATAAATGAGACACAAACTGATTATGTAAAATACAATGAACACCTCGTGTTTTGAGAAAATATTGTACTGCCATGAGGCCTTTGTCATGAGGGATGTTACTATATAAGGCCTCTACGTCAATTGAAGCCAATAGGGTACCTTCTTCCACCGCCAGGCCATCAAGCTTATTAAGGAGATCCATCGTATCTCTGATGTACAGTATGAGGGGAGAGCTGTTACACAATTCCCAAGTACCTTATCAATATAAACCCCCACCTTATGTTAGATGGAGTCAATCCCCGCTACTATAGGACGTCCTTTCAAAGGATTCTCTACGTTATGAATTTTGGGCAGGGCATAAAAGGTGGGGACCTTGGGACTTTCATTAAACATAAATTTCATCTCATCTGTGGAGATCAATTGGGTTTCCACTGCTCCTATTTCCTCCAATTCAAGTTGGAACTCGGTGGTAGGATTACTTTTCAATTCAGTATAAGAGAATCGGTCATACAAAATTGAATGGCACATATCGATATATTGTGAATGATTCAGGATCACCAAATTTCCTCCTTTATCAGATGGTTTTATTATAATGTTGTCATCGGATTCAAGTGTTACCATTGCTCTCATTTCAGATAGAGTGAGATTTTGTTTCCAATCAGCATTTCTAGATTCCAATTTTTCAAATTCCTTAGTGACAATGCCCAAGAATAAATCTATAATGTTAGATTGAGGGGGAGGTGATTTAGTGCTCTTAGGTTTTAAATTCGTAAAGGGACCTAGGCCCCTATCCTTTTCTCCCTCATCTAATAATTCCATTAGAAGTCTAACATTGGGTAAGTCCTCCACTGGGATGCCTAAACAGAGACTATCTTTCACGTCATTATTCACAAAAATTTGTGCCATTTCAGTTTGCGACTAAACAAATGTTTATCTTTAACCCAGTGAAAGGCATTATATTTAGTGATAGGGATGAATGACACGCCCTTGGACAAGACACTTGTCTCATCCTTAGTGTCCTGCCCGATATGTTAATGATCTGTCCCTCATTAATTCCACATGGGTCTCCTCCTATTTGTCTTTCTCCATACGGGAATGGTCTCTGAGGTGATATGGAGACTGTCCCCCCAATTCCAAAAACCCCTCTGCTGATCCATAATATTTGAAGGATTGTAGAGAGCCCTAACTTGTTGTGGTGTCTCTGCTTAGCGGTCTCCATCTTCCTGATCTACCTAACACTTCCCCTTCTTCCTCTTCTTGGGTTAGGGTGACTGACAATTGGATGTTCAGTGTCAGAAGTATCCACTTCTGATGATGAGACCTCTGTTTCTGATGGAATTTTCTTATTATCTATAAAGTGTAAATAAGCCCTGTTTTCTTTAAACTCCAATAAATCCCTACTAAATTGTTTATGTTTGATTTCTTTTATGGAGGATTGGAATTTTTCCACTGATGTCTGTAGACTAGCTTCTCGTTTTGCAAACTCTGGGTCAGTTTTATATTTCAGGGTGTTTTCAATGAGCTCATTCAATTCAATCGATGTTCATGATAGCGTTAGTTTTTTTTTCAGTCAGGAGTAGTTGCATTAAATTGATTGAGCTCTCCGTTAGTATCTGTTCCCACTTATCAATCAATTCTGGTGTTTAAGAGCAGGCTGCAGGAATCAGTGGTATTCTTAACCCCTTGGGTTTTCAGATTTTGAATGTTCTCTGTTCCCTGATCCAGGTCACTGTCAGAAAAAACTATTAATCGGTCCGGTCAAGAAACTGGCCATACTCTATTCAAAAAAGCTATCACTGGTAACAAAAACCGTATAGTAATGGGTAAGTATGTAAAATACGTTCACTGAGGAATTGATTACCCTTAAAATATTTATTAATTATATCTTAAAACTATGTATAACTATATTCCCACAAAAAATGTTGAAAGAAATAAAGCTAAAATAAAATGGAGATCAACATATGGGACACATATATAGGGTCAATAAGGTATCACCACTAGTGTGGTTACTCACGATCTCATGAACCTTATGGTGAATAAGTTGCATTCATCAGGTACCAGATGAAGATCACTTGGATGTTTTCGGCAGGGACTTGAATGCTTTTTGCAGAGGCTTGTAGTTTAAAGTCCTCCAGGTGCTCAGAAGTTGGTCATTAATATGCAGGAGTCTGCTTTTAGGCATCAGGAAGTATGTCCCTCAATGACTATGCTGTGACTGCCTAAAAGGGAAGTAATCGCCCTGAAAGGGGTAGCCCCACTTCTCGGTGGCTGTCCCCTTAAATAAACAATCCCTACCAGTCCAATAGTTCCTGGTCCTGGATGATGCCAGTTTTAATCAAATGTCCCAAATAATATGTGGTCTCCAATTTTCAAGAAGGTGCCAACGCTTTTCCCCTATTAGATAATTCGGTTCATCAGGGGACCCGATGAAGAAAGAAGCACAATGGCATAGATTGTATAAGACCAATGGATACGAACCTGCGGCCCGAACAGACTCCCGCCGCAGGTTTAAATACCCTGTCTTTAATGGCAGTTCAGCATGTGTTCAGGTTCAATGCGCAGGTGCTGCTCTGATGCGTGCGTGCGCCACTCAGCCCCCAGCAAAGGTACATAGACTGCAACAGGAAAGGGGCAGAGTTAATCCCAGATGCGGCGTCACCAGAACAAATCTCTTTAAATTGGATCCTTTTACAGATGCCCTAAAAAACAAGTCAGTGCGTAAATGGTGAGGATCTGGTCTCATGGTCTTATTTGACTTTTCTTTTTCCAAGTTGGGTCTCTTTCTGGACCCTTAGGGCTCATGCACATGGCTGTTGCCTGCCCGTACAAAAACAGCGGGTATGCAATATGCGGGCACTGGCCGTGTGCACCCTGCATCACGGATGCAGACCTATTCACATGAATAGGTCCGCAATCCAGGAGGTCTGGTGTGGAACGGAGGCACGGAACCCTACGGAAGCACCACGGAGTGCTTCCGTAGGGTTTCTCTCTGTGCCTCCGCACCACAAAAAAAATTAAATTTTTAATTTTTTTGGGGTGCAGGCGGATCACAGACCCATTCAAGTTGAATGGGTCTGGATCCGTCTGCGGAATCTACACGGATGTTGCCCCTGCATTAGGGACCACAAATTGCTTTGTTCTAGTGAAACTGATGGCTCCATAGGTCCCTGTTAGGGATGAGCGAATCGACTTCGGATGAAACATCTGAAGTCGATACGCATAAAATTTTGTTAGAATACTGTAGGGAGCGAGCGCTCCATACAGTATTAGAATGTTTTGGCTCCTATGAGCCAAAGTTATTACTTTGTGAAGTCTTGCGGGACTCGGGTTCGGTTCTAAGGTTCTGTACAAAGAGACAAAGTGGTTTCTGTCACAAAGCTACAAGGAATGCATTAGGAGTATAAATCATTGTGTACATCCATTATATGTTTATCAATTTCTAATGGCCGTTTTGCATCAGTTTTTAATGGATGAATTTCATAGTCTTTTTTTTTTTATCTCAACCCCTGAAGAAACCTCATTATACATAACCACCCTCCATTATATAAATAATGGCCTTCTTTGTGCCCTCAGTATATATAGTATACCCTTGTTGTACCCTCCGTAATTACAGAAGGTGAAGCAGCTCAGACAGCTTTCATTCGACTTCTAAATTCATTAAAATCCATCACTCTCCGTGCTCTTTGATAGTGGAATCACTGGGAAGGTATGTGAGGCACAATTTTTTTGGGCAAAGTCAAAAGAGGTTAACAAAAGCTCAGTGCCATGGGTCTTAGGAGATGCAGGTGCTTAATGATGAGTTGGTGCCCACCTGCTAACATGATGAGTTGGTGCCCACCGAAAGAAACTGAAGAGACCAGGGCTCCAGAGAGGTGAGAAAAAGGGTGTAAATTACACTTAAGAGCCTTTTTGTATTAATGTAGTTAAGATAACGGTGTGCATTACCCCAGATATTTTATTTATCTTTTGTCAGGAGACCTTTACAAGCTCTGCACCTCCTATAGCTACGCCACTGAGGGAAATCTATATACATTCCACCCATAACGCAATTTAAATGTCAGTCTTTAATGCAACACTTGAGAAGCAATAGAAAATGAAATCTTATTTTTCTTCTTTTCTGTCAAACACCATCCTGAATGTCATTTTTGTCACTTTTTTTTTTAAATGTGTAGGCGTTGAAGAGATCACTGTATTAGTCATGTTCTCTCTGGTTAAAGAGAGAACATGTTACAAATGCAGCTTTAAACCAACTTTTTACTTAGTGAATGCCCAGATTTCCAGCGCAAAAATATCTTTAACATTTAGCACTGATTCTTTATGATGAAGTAGAAGCTGCAGGAGCTGAGAAGTTATTTAAATAGACAGTTCATATATCCCTTCTTAAGGCTACATGCACAAGACACACACTGTTTTTCATGGCCATTTTTCAACCATGTGTGCATTCAATTTCTTTCCGTTTTGAATGGCCGTTTTGCGTCTATCAAAAACAGCAATGAAAAACTGATTAATTTTATTGGCATATTTTAATAAAATCCCAACCTTTGCAGTGCTCTCAGTATACATAATAGCCCCCAGTAGTAATAAGGTCTCCCATAGGGGCCCCCAGCAGTAATAATATCAACCCTAAGTGGCCCCCAGCAGTAATAATGTACCCCATAGTGGCCCCAGCAGTAATAATGTCGCCCATAGTGGTCCTCGGCTGTCATGTTTCTTTTCAGAAAAAAATAAGGAGCTTTGCTATTTGTAAGGAAGCCACTGATTGGTAAGTTTAGGCGGGATGCCGGATCATTTGGCCCACCGCTCTGAAACTGATGTGTAAGAAGACTTGTGCAGCGGCACCACTAAGTTTACCAATTCTGCCTTTTGGAGTAGCGGCCTGGTGTGTCATAAAAACATCTGTAACAGCGTGAGCTTAATGCAAATACACCATATTTGAATGTCCCTCCTCACAGGATGTTCAATAAGTTATCTACCCGAATATGAAACCAACATTTTCTGAGAAAATTGAACTTACTACTTTTCAGTGTAACCCCCCTTGACTTCAACACACTTAATACACTTCGCCTCCAGTGATCGGATACCCTCAAAATTGAAGAAAACTTCTTGCTGCTGCAGGAACCCTATTAGTGCCTCTTCATCTGGAAATCGTTGTCCATGCAGAAATTTCTTCAGGTTACGAAATAGAAAGTAATCACTGGGAGCCAAGTCTGGACTCCATGAAGCTGCATTACCTGAAAGCAGCTTATGATTTGCATGACTTGTGAGCTGGAGCATTGTTGTGAAGCAGCAACACACCAGCGTTCAAATTGCCACGGCTGTCTCCAGTAAGGCTGTAAAACGCTCAACAAGGAGAAACCAATGATTCCCTATGGGAATGGTTCTCACCTGGGCATTTACAGAGCGTACGATCGACGCCCCAAGAAGTACATGAGCTTCTTTGGGGCGTCTTGTCGCGCGTTCCCGTACATAGACTTTCGGGAATGCGCGACAATGGGCGTTCGCTTGTCTCTGTATGCGCGATTGCAAACGCCGGTACAATTGCGCATACAGAGCGCTCCTTTCAGAACGCTCAGGTCTGAACCCAGTTTAATTGTTGTCTTGTGCGGCATGAATTCTAGTAATAAAAAGTCTTCTGTATCCCAAAAAACGTATATTAAAATTGAAGATAGGCACAACCAATATATTTGGTTCACTTGGAATAACAGTTATTTATTTAACATCAAAATAGAATACTATAACATTTATATTAAAATCGATATAAATAAAATATATGCCGCGGTCAATGGCAGTAAAACAACAATAAAACACTAAAACAAGGAGATACGTTGAGTCACCAGATGGTGATATGCAGTGACTCAGGCAAAGGTCACGTATATATGGGGAAAAAAAATATATAAGAGGTAGACTCCAAACCCTCTATGGTGAAGCATAGTTGAATCTGTTTAAAATGTCTCTCCAGAAACAGTGCGGTGAATTGATTATATGCTGTGCATGCTCACATTCACATCACTCCATGTCCTCCCCAAAGTATGTTCAAGTGGGGATATTAGGTATAGTTGTTATTCGTCCACTTCACAATAACCCCTGCTTTCTACAGTTGTAGTATCGGCATTACAGAGTACTCACAGTTGGTATCTCCAGACCGCGGGTGATGTTACACGCTGTCTGGCGTCCCACCTGTGTTCAGCGTGAATGCGGCTCCTTGCGTGGTGGATATTAACTCTGTTGTACTTGTCGGTTTTGAGTCCTGGGGTCTGTGAGTTAGTAGACAGGTGCTCTTGGTAGTTAATCAGGCTAGTGAGCAAGGTTTCCAAGATGAAAGTTCTTTGTAATATTCCAGTTGCGCAACTTTGTACTTGTTTCCTCAGAACATAATGCTGGGGCACTTCATCAAACTTATTTTCTCTTTCAAATCAAACGCGTTTTGGAGTGTATATAATTTCCCACTCCTTCTTCAGTGAAGAAGGAGTGGGAAATTATATACACTCCGAAGCGCGTTTTATTGTACAAATCATAAAGAAAGTCATACTTTAAGGACAAGAATGGCCTTACTTCAATTTTAATATTCATTTTATTCACTGAAAGGGGGGATTTATTGATAGAGCACCCATACATCTTACCAATTTGTAGAGCCACCCATTTGCTATATATTTTTTATCCCCAAAAACTGTTGTCATGATCTTTCCAGCTGACTGTTGCACACAAAATTTCTTTGGAGTTGGTGATCCCTTGTGCTTCAATTGCATAGACTCTTCTTTGGTCTCAGGATCATGGTGGTGGACCCATGTTTAATCACCAATAATAATTAGAGAATAGAAGTCTCCTGGAGTTTCTCTAACCATGTCTAAATTCTCTTGGCTAAATTGCTGGTGACAAGTTTTTTTCTGAGGTGTTGACATTCGTGGCACCTTTTGGGAACTGACCTTTGACATCATCAAAATATCATAAATGATACTGGAAACTGTGCCAACTGAAATGCCTAATTCATGAGCTATAACATAGACTTTTACCAGACGATCTTCCAAAATCGTGGCCTCCACTTTACGGCACACTTCCTCTGAAGATGCTTCGACAGGTCGCACTGAATAAGGTTCATCTTCAATTCATTCCGTACCCCATTTAAACTGCTTGGCCCAAAACCTTACTTGGTAGTAGGAAGGTGCATCATTACCATATACAGCAATCATCCTTTCATAGATTTCTTTAAGCTTCTTTTCTTCCTTTGTAAGGAATTTAGTAATGAAACATAGCTCCGAATCCCTCACTTTCTTTGTAGACCCGTACTGTACGCACTTGCTATCCTGCCACTTCCACTGCTTTCATCAGACTGAACTGCTACTGTGCGTATTGCATATCCAGACATGTCTCAACCTGCACAGACAATCTCAACATGTCAGATTAAACCACGTGTTGCCATTCTCAGTGATCTCCTGCCACCTGTCGCGGGAATGTACGTGACAGTACCCCCCTTCTACGGGTGACCTCCGGGCACCCAGGACCAACCTTTCCGGATGAGACCTGTGAAAGGCTTTCACCAAACGACTGGCATTCACGTCAGATGACGTTACCCACATCCTCTCCTCTGGTCCATAACCCTTCCAGTGAACAAGATACTGAAGAGAACTACGGAGAACAGTCACACAAAATCACCCACACTTAGGTCCGGACCATTCATACGTTTCCTGTCAGCCACACATTTATACTTGTTGCCCATATTCAACAAGTTATTTTGAATTTTCCGCCATATAGAAGAACATGATGACGAAAAACGTTCCTCCTCAGGGATACCGGAAGTATCCGAACCAGAGAATGTCGCAAATTGTGGGTGACACCCATATACCCCAAAATTGACTTCTGTCTACGATTGTTTATGGCAAACTCTGCCGAAGACAAAAACCATTCCTCCTGGTTCTCAGAGACAAAACAAGTAAGTCTCCAGACTCTGATTAGCATCTGTCCATTCGACTGAGGATGAAAAGCAGAAGAAAAAGACAGTTGTACCCCCAGCCAAGTACAGAACGCCTTCCAGAATATGGACATAAACTGAGTCCCACGATCCGAGACAACGTCAGAGGGAATGCCATGAAGTTTCACAATGTTGTCGACAAACACTTGTGCAAGTGTTTTAGCATTAGGTAGGCCAAGCAATGCTACAAAAGTCCACCATTTTACTATAACGATCAACTACCACCAGAATAACTGTCTTTCCAGACGAATTAGGCAGATCAGTAATAAAATACATAGACAAGTGAGTCCATGGTCTGGACGATATGGGCAACGGAAGTAGAGATCCTGAAGGTCAAGTATGTGTCACATTAGCGCGTGCACAGATACTAAAGGCCAACACATAGTCCTCAACACACTTATGCAACCTCGGCCACCAGAATCTACGAGAAATTAGGTCAGCAGTGGATCTCCTCCCAGGGTGTCCCGTAAGAACTGTACAGTGATGTTCCTCAAACATCTTATGACGCAATTCTGATGGAACAAACAATTTCCCAGAGGGGCAAGACTCCAGTGCGTCGCCCTGTGCCTCTAACACCTTCACCTGTAGGTCAGGGTATAGACCAGATATCACCCCCCGACAGTATCGGATATCGGATTTTCAAAATCACCACCTCCAGGAAAACTATGTGACAAGGCATCTGCTTATCGTCCTGGGCTTCTTAACCCCAAGACAATAAGTGACAATGAAATTAAATCTGGTGAAAAACAAAGACCATACACAAACATAGAAGAGGATTCTTTACGGTAAGAGCAGTGAGACTATGGAACTCTCCGCCTGAGGAGGTGGTGATGGTGAGTACAATAAAGGAATTCAAGAGGGGCCTGGATGTATTTCTGGAGCGTAATAATATTACAGGCTATAGCTACTAGAGAGAGATCGTTGATCCAGGGATTTATTCTGATTGGAGTCGGGAAGGAATTTATATTCCCCTAAAGTGAGGAAAATTGGCTTCTACCTCACAGGGGTTTTTTGCCTTCCGCTGGATCAACTTGCAGGATGACAGGCCGAACTGGATGGACAAATGTCTTTTTTTGGCCTTATGTACTATGTTACTATGTTATCTGGCCTGTCTCGGGTTCAGTCGTTTAGCCAACTTCCAACCAATGACGCCACTCCTCAAAAGCCAACTTAAATGGCCAGCAACTCTCTGTTACCCACATCGTAATTTCTCTCTGCAGCAGAGAATTTTTTTTTATTTAGAAAAAAGGAACATGGATGCCATTTACCAGGTGATGGGCCCTGCGATAAGACTGCTCCTACCCCGCCTCTGATGTGTCAACTTCCACAATGAAAGGTTGCGATACATCGGCTGCACCAATAAAGGAGCAGAAGCTAAGCACTTCTTTACCGCAGAAAAAGCTTGCAATGCCTAATCAGACCACACTGAAACATCTGTCCCTTTCTTAGTCATTGTATGATGAGGTCAGGCGGCACTGCGTGCTGGTCGGTGGGTGCTCGGTTTATGCGGATGTAATCCCGGGATCAACAAAATAGAAAAGAACTGGCACTCCAGTAATCTTTGCTTTTAAGGAATTTATTGGTCACTCATGTTAAGGTGACATGCGTTTCGGCACTCACAGGTGCCTTTTTCAAACAGAGAGTGAGCAATTAGTGTGAGTGGAAGAACAAACAAACAAACAGGTTTAAATAGCCCG
Source organism: Bufo gargarizans (assembly GCF_014858855.1). Taxonomy (NCBI): domain Eukaryota; kingdom Metazoa; phylum Chordata; class Amphibia; order Anura; family Bufonidae; genus Bufo; species Bufo gargarizans. The sequence continues at coordinate 216,306,890 of NC_058083.1, forward strand.
CCCCTAGTCGTGTGATGATAACATCACGTTGCCGGGGAGACACGTAAACAACAGTGTAGGTGGACGTCTCCTGTTAAATCTTCACAGAATTCATGCCCTAGATAGAACAGGGGTACTCAACTAGTTTTATTAAAGGTCCACATACCTGGGTCTGCAGTCAGGTGAAGGTCCGAGCTCAACGCCAACAGTAAAGATGCCATGCGATCATGTGATCCATGCGCGTGGGTCGCTCTGACGTTATAGTGGAGCGCCCCGGGAAAGTCCCAGAATTAGTAATGGCCACATTAGTGCCCCAGTAAGAATAATGCCCCCAGTAAGAATAATGTCCCCATTAGTGCCCCCAGTAAGAGTAATGCCCCCATTAGTGCCCCCCTTCTCTGCTTTTGCAAAAAAAAAAAAAAAAATAATAATTAGCATTCACCTGGCTGCGGTGAACATTCGCTGCTGACTGCAAGCTCAGGACCGGTGCTCCAACGTGATGACGTCTTGTAGGTCCTGTCCTGAGCTTCTAGTCAGCAGGGAGTGTTCTCCACAGCGTGAGCAAATGGGGGTGGAGGTACCGTAATTTTATTTATTTTTTTACTAGCACAAGTAGCTGTAGAGGTAAAGGCTGTACTAATGGGTGTTCCATGATGGAAGCGCTCATTAGTAAGGGTACTTTCACACTTGCAGCAGGACGGATCCGACAGGCTGCTCACCCTGTCAGATCCATCTTGCCACTACTTCGCTGTGCCACTGCTCTGTGCCCAACGACTATAATGGGGATGGGGGCAGAGCTACGGCGCAGCACGGTGAGAGGCCGCCAGATTAAAAGTACTACATGTCCTTCGTCTGGCGGCCTCACGCCGTGCACTGCCATGCTGCGCCGTAGCTCCACTCCCCCATAGTCAATGGGGAGTGGCAGTCCGGCGAAATAGCGGCAGGACGGATCCGACAGGGTGAACAGCCTGTCGGATCCGTCCTGCCGCAAGTGTGAAAGTACCCTAACAGTCCTTACAGGAAAATTCTGGCACCGGCAAGGGAACTAAAATACCAGCTTTGCTGGTGAACTACTGGCCAGGTGGCAACCCAAGCCACAGAACAGACATATGATAGTTTTGTTCCGCATCCAATTCCCATTATTGGGGGATTGGATGCGGCCCCTTAATTACAATGGGGCCACAAGAGATGTAGACAGCACACTTCATCTTTTTCCGCTCCATTGAAACTAAGGGGTCCGCATCCAATCCCCCAATAATGGGAATTGGATGCAGAACAAAAATATCATGGCTTGATGGGGCTTTATTTAATTAGTTTACCTTTAATATTAAAGAAGATGGCCCAGGAGAGATAGGAACACGACACTGACTGGAGTCCTTTCCTGCAGTCAGTGACGTGTTCCCGCCTCTCTGTAGCCCTCTCCACGCCCCCTTCCTTCCCAAATGTGACATTTATTTCGTTGGTGGCAGTGGTGATGTCCCTCCCCTCTCCAGCAGCACGTACGTGTCCTTTGGAGCTTGAAGCTCCCTTACGTGCTGCCGCTGCTGCAGGGGAGGAGGGACCTGTGAGCGCACTGAGGGAGAAAGCTCCCTCCATGTGCAGGTGCCGGATGAAAGCACTGGTGCCTGCATGTGGAGGGAGCCGTCTCTCACTGCGCCCCTGGGTGGGAAGGAGGAAGTGCGCCGGCAAGCTCCTCCTTCTGCACGTACCAGAGTGTGCAGGAGGAGGAGCGCTATATGTCTCACTGCGCTCAGCGCTCGCAGTAGGACAGGCGGAAGTGCGCCGTTAAGCTCCTCCTCCTGCACGATACAGTGTGCAGGAGAGGAGGAGCGCTCTGAAGAATGTCCGGGGTCCGGACAACTGGCGACCGCGGTCCGCCAGTTGAGTACCCCTGCCCTAGAAGGTACGTTTCAATTGCACTGTGGAAAAAACTATGTTGCGAATGAATGACATATATTGTACAAGTGAGTATATAATTGTGACAACATTCACTAATTACTGCATATCGCAACAGTGTGCAGCCAGGATTGAGAAAGGCAAGATATAAAATAAAAGGGTCTTATATGAAGCTGTTAATGGCATAATCCCGATTTAACCCCTTAGGGGCCAATGTCTGTAGCCGATGGATCCAGAATGCTTCGCGTCTGAGCAACATTTCTGCCCGGTTCCCACCCCGTCTAGGTAAGATAACTTCTTCAATGATCTGGAACCAGAGTTGTGAGGCATTGTGTCGCTGCTGGTGAAAGTGTTGAGGAATGGGGAGTAGTAGATTCTCGTTACGTATGGTGGATTTATGTTTCCCAAAGTGTTCCTTCATGCGCATAGTGGTTTCACCCATGTAGCAAAGACCAAAAGGGCACTTTAACAGGTAGACAACAAACGTGCGCTCACATGTGAAGTTTCCCCTGATCGGGATTTGTTCACCTGTGTTGGGATGTGAGACATATGCCCCTTTAATGACACTTCAGCAGTGGATGCAATTGAGACATGGGAAGGTGCCCTTTCTTAGTCATGTCAGTTAAGGGTTTCACCACTGTCGAATAGTTCTGAATACATTTTCGGTAATAGTTGGTGAACCCCAAAAACTGCATAAGAGCCTTCAGATTTTCTGGTCGATCCCAGTCCAATACAGCACTGACTTTCTCTGGATCTATTTGAAAACCTGAAGCTAACAGCAGGGAGCCCAAGAATTGCACCTCATGTACAGCAAAAACACACTTCTCGAATTTTGCATACAATTTATTATCTCTTAGGATCTGTAACACCTGTCTAACGTGATCCTGATGACTCTACACGTCTGGAGAATAAATTAGTATGTCATCCAAATACACGACAACAAACCTCCCCACCAGGTGATGAAAAATGTAATTCACAAAATGCTTGAAAACCGCAGGAGCAAAACCCAAAAGGCATGACCAGGTTCTCAAAGTGACCCTCTGGGGTATTAAAAGCTGTATTCCATTCATCCCCTTCCTTGATCCTGACCAGATTATGTCCAACTTGGAGAACACCTTGGCATCAACAATCTGGATAAACAAATCAAGAATCAAAGGAAGGGGGTGAGGATCATGGACATGGCCTAAGGGTTCCGTCCTTTTTTTTTTTAACAAAGAAAAATCCTGCTGCCACTGGAGATTTGGAAGGTATTATGTGCCCTTTAGCCAAACTCTCGGTAATATACTCTCTCATGGCCGTTCTTACGGGTCCAGAAAGGTTATGCAACCTAGATTCGGGCAATTTAGCTCCGGGATTAAGGTTGATAGGACAATCTTATTTCCCTATGCGGAGGTAAATCCTGGCATCCACTTTCAGAAAATACATCAGCAAAATCAGATATAAAAGAGGGTAATGTTTTAGTGGTTAAAAGATGTATTCAGACAATTGTCAACGCAATAATCACCCCAATCCAGAATCTGTCTAGCTTGCCAATCGATGGTTGGATTGTGCCTGCTAAACCAAGGTAAACCCAGAACCAACAAAGCAGGGAGACCCTTAAACATAAAACACGAGATGAATTCCTGATGAAAGTCACCCACTCTTAATCGGATGTCATGCACCATCTGAGATAAACGCTTCTGAGTTAGAGGTGCAGAATCAATAGTAAAAATGGAAATGTTTTTATCTAATGCACTTGGAGACAACCCGTGCATACGGACGAACTGAGCATCAATCAGGTTCACCCCTGCCCCACTGTCGATAAACGCCTCAATCCCCACAGTCTTGGACTCTAGCGCCACCTCAGCAGTCAGGAGAAATCGGGTACTACCAGTCAAAGACAAATACACGTTCTCTGACTCCCCTTCTCACCCCTCCAAGAGTCAGATGGGACCTAGACGTCCCCCCTTTTTTTTCTTTTTGACGCTGAATGCATGGACCTACATCGATAAAATGTCCCTTTTGTCCGCAGACAAACTCCCTTCCTACGATTAATATGCTTAAAAGCAGATCCAGGAGTAGCTCCCCCTAATTACATGGGTTCGTCCCCAGACATCAAACCAGGAGTATCTTCACCCAAAGTGACAGAGGAAGACTATGTGATAGTACGTCCTGAGAGTGGGCGCCCCTAGATCTCTCTCGCAGGCGTCTATCAATGCGTACTGCAAGAGACATAGCAGCTTCCAGAGACTTAGGATTCTCATGAAAGGCCAAAGCGTCCTTCAGCCTTTCTGATAATCCCTACACAAAAGACTATTAGCCTTTATTCAGAATAAATACCAAAATCTTTATTAGATACACAATTAAGACATTAAATAATACATACAATAAAACAGATAGAAATAATTAGTAGCAAGTAAGACCCCCCCAAATGAGGAATATGAGGGAGCCACAGAGTCAGCTAGCCACAACACATGGAACAACTTGACATGAAAGCAATACCACTTACACCTGCCCCTTACACACCCAGAATAACATTGGGGAAGAAAATAAAACCACATTGCATACAAAATAGAAAAAGGGGCAAAGTGGAATATCATAAAATACTGATACCATGTGTAGCCTGCCGACTCTGCAGCCGCCTCCACCCAATGCCGTTTTGCCACTCAGACTTCTTGCAGACCGAAAATCAGCTCCTCTTTTTATTGCCACACAATTTAAACCAATTAAAAAACCAATTTTTTTTTCTCTCTCGTGGGTGGAGACTGGACGAAGCCGGAAGGAGTACCAATGCCGCGCCGCCACGTGACCCACGCCACGCGAGTCACATGACTCTCTGATAATCCCTGACAAAACTGACTATGGAGAGCCGGATCGTTCCACTTAGTATCCGTAGCCCACCTCCTAAACTCAGAGCAATAGATCTCAGCAGAACGCTCTCCCTGACGAAGGCCACGTAGCTCGGTCTCGGCCAGGGAGGTCTGATCCGGGTCATCATAGATGAGACCCAAAGCTTTGAAAAATTCATCCACCGACCTGAGAGACTGCGGCAGAGAAAAAGCCCATGACTGAGCGTCATCTTTAAGCAACTAAATAACCACACCAACCCTCTGAATCTCATCCCCAGATGAGTGTGGACGTAGCCTAAAATACAATTTGCACGCTTCCCTGAACCGAATGAAATTATCACTTTCCCCAGAGAATCTGTCCAGGAGGGCAACTTTAGATTCGAGACAGGTCTGGTAACCACCACGAGGACCAGCAGCCTGTGGTCTCTGGATCTGAGAGACGGTTGTGTGGAGGTCAGCTACCTCCAAAGATAGCCCCTGCAGCTGTCCGACCAGTGCAGCAATAAGATCCATGGCTGTACTGAAACAAGCAAAAATGCCAGTTTTGGCGGTTTATAATGTTATGTTCGGGTGTGGGAGAGAAACACCACACCGAACATAGGAGGTAAAGGGGTGAGGGAATAAGGCCTTGAAACTAGGGAAAGGAGATGGACACCTCCTAGTAAAACCCTAATCAAAGTCCTGACTAACTACCAGTATGAACAGACCCCAGAGGTAGGTGAGTTCCTACACAGGAATACCTAATGTCCTAACTCACCCTATAGGACCCTGGTACTAATGTCAGGACTGAGACAACCTGTTCCTCCAAAAGGAAGGACAAACAGGAGTCTCCCTCAGGCCTTAATACAAATGACAGGGAAATGCAACACACAAAATAACCCAAACAAAATACAAGAGGGAAAAAAGTGGCTATGGCAGCACCAGGACTCAGCCGAGATCCAAACGCCAGCTATCCACAACTCAAACTGAAGCTATAAACCGCATAGCATAGTGGGAGAAACAACAATAAATAGAGAAGGTTAAATGACCATGATAGCCACACCTGGGGAAAGAAGGTGTGGCAATCACCAGAAACAACATAGACATCATTTGATCCAAACGGAAAACATGTCAGATCAAACCACGTGTTTCCAGTCTCACCGATATCCTGCCACCTGTCGCGGAAACGTCCATGACACATATGCATCCATAATAGTCAGTGCCTGTCACATATGCATCCATATGGGGCTGTACGTTGGAGGGTGCTGAAGGGAGAGATGTTAATTAGACTATTAATGTTTTCCCTACATAAGTAACAACATCTTAGTATTATGTAGGCCTACATGTTATTTATTTTAATTACTGCAACTTTCATACTCCTCCTCAGCTAAAAATACTCCTCCAAAATGCTAAGAGGATAATTTTTACTCTTCTGGAGAAAAATGTAGTGTGACGTCTAGAGTGACTTCTTAAGGGGACCCTCTGTTCGAGATAAAAATTTCACATTGCTGGAGAGTACAAACGGGTACCTTCCATTTCACCTATTAATCCGAAAATGTGCTGATTCTCAGATTTTAATGTGTAATGTAAATTTTTTAAAATCTATAACCAGAGGGTTGCTTAAACAGGCTATCCGTTTCAGGAGGAAATCAGACAACCCTCGGGATCCTCCTATAATCAAAAAGCGGTAAGTTCTTACATGACAGATCCCACACTGATTCTCCAGTTCTCCCGGCAGGGATCTGTTTATCTGGCTGTGAAAGTGACGTCACATTAACAGCATTTGATAGCTGCAGCCAATCACTGGCCACAGTGGTGCACCCAAAACACTGATTGGCTGCAGCTGTCATATGTTGTCAATGTGACATCACTGCTGCATAAGGCCTCCTGCACATGACCGTATGGCTTTTTCAGTGTTTTGCGGGTCCGTTTTTCACAGATCCGTTGTTCCGTTTTTTGTCTTTGTTCTTCCGTTTCCGTTCCGTTTTTCCGTTCCGTTTTTCCGTATGGCATATACAGTAATTACATAGAAAAAATTGGGCTGGGCATAAAATACGGATATAGAAGACATACGGAGTACATTCCGTATGTGTTCAGTTTTTTTGCGGACCCATTGACTTGAATGGAGCCACGGAACGTGATTTGCGGGCAATAATAGGACATGTTCTATCTTTCAACTGAACGGAAAAACGGAAATACAGAAACGTAAAGCATACGGAGTACATTTGTTTTTTTTTGCAGAACCATTGAAATGAATGGTTCTGTATACGGACCGTATACAGAACGCAAAAAACGGCCCGTAAACGGAAAAAAAAAACGGTCGTGTGCAAGAGGCCTTAGGATAATTTCTCCTGAAACCAGATAATCCCTTTAAAGGTGATCTGTCTGTGTGAGGGCAGCATATCATAGGTACAGGTCTATACTAATGGTAGCCAAAACGCCACAAAAATACTGTGGCATTTTACTAGTAGCAGCAGTGAAAGAATACAGCAGACTCATTTAAATTTGAGTTTGGCTGTATTCATGAGCAGAGTGTTCACCCCGTTCCTTTCACCCCTCATTATAGTGATCGACAGTCTGCCTATATGCACTGAATCCCATCATTTATCACGCTGTAGGGCGGGGTAGATGAATACAGCCAAATGGCTTGTTTACACAATCATTTTTTGCATTCCGTATACGGAACTATTAATTTGAATGGGTCCGCAAAAGATGTCTGTGACCCTGCAAAAATTATGAGACATGTCCTATTCTTGTCCGTTTTGTGGACAAAAATAGGCATCTCTATAATGGGCATCCTGTTCCGTTGCACAAATTGCTGAAGGCACATACAGGTTATTCTTTTACTGCTCTAACACTATGGGGCAGATTTACTAAGCCTGTAGGTAGTGTACAATTAGGCTGTCTAGACATGTGCCACATTTATCACAGAGGTTAAGGCCAGATGATAAATCTGGTACAGGGACAGATATTTTTGTCTAACTATATACCAACTATTACCTGTCTTGCAGATGTTGTCTTTGGTCAGATTTGAACCTAGAACCCCAACACTGCAAGGCACTGAATATGGACCCTTACTATAATTTACGCTAGAAACAGAAGTCAATTATAGCAGAAATATGAGCTGGTGTAGATTTGTTTTTCTGATGCACAGACTGCCAGAAGATGCACCAAATATATTAAGAGGCCTGTGCCCTTACAAATTTTGGTGCATCTTACTGCATTGTTGTGAGATTTTGCAAATCCAGACCACTTATTTCCAGTGGACCTTTAACCAGTAAAGTGAACAGGTCATGTTCACTTCACGTACACAGAACTTATGGATAAGTCCACTGACATTGCACAATACTCATAGGGGTATTCACATCTCAAATATTTATGGCTAGGGTTGAGCAAACCCGAACTGTAAAGTTCTGGTTCGTACCGAGCTTTAGGATTTTTGGACCCCGAACCCGAACTTTTCAGTAAAAGTTCGAGTTCGGTGTTTGGCGATTTAATGGCGCTTTTTGAAAGGCTGCAGAGCAACCAATCAACAAGCGTTTTACTCTTGTGCCCTTAGAAGCCATCACAGCCATGCCTACTAATGGCATGGCTGTGATTGGCCAGTGCAGCATGTGACCCAGCCTCTATATAAGCTAGAGTCACGTAGCGCTGCACGTCACTCTGCTCTGATTAGTGGGCATCTGTTAGGTGGGCGGCAGCCATTTTATGCAAGTTCAGTGCACCAGCACAGCATATGTGCTTTTGTGACAATCAAATACAAGCTTAAAATACTGCAATTATATTCTGGGTTTAAAAAAATCACCCATTTTTTGCAAGACCCTACATCTGGGGCCTTTTCAGCATTTGTCAGTGTGAAATCCAAGCTTGAAATACTGCAATAATATTCTGGGTTTAAAAAAAAACACCCATTTTTGGCAATATCCTACATCTGGGGCCTATGCTGCATTTGTTAGTGTGAAATCCAAGCTTGAAATACTGCAATAATAATTTGGCAATATCCTACATCTGGGGCCTTTGCAGCATTTGTTAGTGTGAATAACAAGCTTAAAATATTGCAATAATATTCTTGGTTTAAAAAAACACCCATTTTGGGCAAAATACTAAATTTGCAGCCTTTGCTGCATCTGTCAGTGTGAAATACACGCGTTAGATACTGCTGTTATATTCTGTTATTAAAAATAAAAAATAAACATTTTGGGCCAAATACTAAATTTGCGGCCTTTGCTGCATCTGTCAGTGTGAGATACAAGCTTGAAATACTGCAATAATATTCTGGGTTAAAAAAAAACACACATTTTTGGCAATATCCTAATCTGGGGCCTTTGCAGCATTTATCAGCGTGAAATACAAGCTTGAAATACTTCAATAATTTTCTGGGTTTAAAAAAACACCCATTTTTTTTAAAATATCCTACATCTGGGGCCTTTGCAGCATTTGTTAGTGTGAAAAACAAGCTTGAAATATTGCAATAATAGTCTTGGTTTAAAAAAACACTAAATTTGCAGCCTTTGCTGCATCTGTCAGTGTGAAATACACGCGTTAGATACTGCTGTTATATTCTGTTTTTAAAAAACACCAATTTTGGGCCAAATACTAAATTTGCGGCCTTTGCTGCAGTTGTCAGTGTGAACTACACGCGTTAGATACTGCTGTTATATTCTGTTATTAAAAAAACACCCATTTTGGGCCAAATAATACATTTGTGGCCTTTGCTGCATCTGTCAGTGTGAAATACACACGTTAGATACTGCTGTTATATTCTGTTATAAAAAAACACCCATTTTGGGCAAGATCCCAAATTTGCAGAGAATGAAGAGAGCGTTGAAAAAGGGACATGGCCCCGGTCGTGGTGCTGCTGGTGGAGCTCCTGTTGCAGGGAGAGGAAGAGGTCGATCTGTGCCAGCTACACGCACAAGTGAAACACCTTCCTCAGGTGCGAGTAGGCGACAGAATCTTCAGCGTTCTTTGGTCGGGCCTAATGCGGCTCTACGTATGGTGAGGCCAGAACAAGTACAGGCGATAGTAGATTGGGTTGCTGACAGTGCCTCCAGTTCCTTCACATTGTCTCCCACCCAGTCTCCTTCTGAAAGATCAGAGTTGTCACCTGCAGCCGATGTCCATCAGTCTTTCACCTCACTCCCTTGCAAATCAGCCAAGCAGTCTGAACCCCAAGTCATGCAGCAGTCTCTTCTGCTTTTTGATGACTCTGCTAGCAGGGTTTCCAAGGGCCATCCACATAGCCCTGCCCTAGAAGTGGAAGAGATTGAGTGCACTGATGCCCAACCACTTATGTTTCAAGATGAGTACATGGGAGGACCACCGCAGCACGTCTCGGATGATGACGAAACACAAGTGCCAACTGCTGTGGCTTTCTGCAGTGTGCAGACCGACAAGGAGGGCAGGGGTGAAGACTGGGTGGAAGATGATGTGGAGGACGATGAGATCCTCGAGCCCACATGGAATCAAGGTCATGCGAGTGACCTGTGTAGTTTGGAGGAAGAGGCGGTGGTCGCACACAGAACCACCAGCACAGCAGAAGAGGGAGCAGGGTGCAAAAGCGGAGCGGCCGTCCCCTAGACAGTACGCCTGCTACAGCCCACCGCAGCAAGGAACCAAGCACACCAAAGCCAGCTCCAAGGAGTTCCCTGGTGTGGCAGTTCTTCAGACAATGTGCTGACAACAAGACACGACTGGTTTGCTCGCTGTGCAATCAGAGCCTGAAGCGAGGCATAAACGTTCTCAACCTGAGCACAACTTGCATGACCAGGCATCTAAGTGCAAAACACGAGCTGCAGTGGAGTAGACACCTCAAAGACCAAGAAAGGTCTCTGGCTCCTCCTGCTTTCTCTTCTGCTCCAGTCTCAGCCTCTTCATCCACCTCTGGAGTGACAGTGGCACCTGCCACCCCACAAACAGAGGATCTGCCAGCAACACCACCACCTGGGTCACCAAGCATCTCCACAATGTCCAACGGAAGCGTTCAGCTCTCCATCTCCCAAACACTGGAGCGGAAAAAGAAGTAGCCCCCTACCAACCCCGCGATCCCTGGCCCTGAATGCCAGCATTTCAAAATGACTGCCCATTGAAATGCTGTCATTCCGTCTGGTGGAGATGGAGAGTTTTAAAAGCCTTATGGCGGTGGCTGTCCCACAGTACGTCGTCCCCAGCCGGCACTACTTTTCCAGGAAAGCCATCCCTTCCCTGCACAACCAAGTGGGGGACAAAATCAGGTGTGCACTGTGCAACGCCATCTCTGGCAAAGTCCACCTAACTACGGATACGTGGACCAGTAAGCACGATCAGGGACGTTATATCTCCCTAACAGCACACTGGGTAAATGCAGTGGTGGCTGGGCCTGAAGCATATAGCATGTCCTTCCACCACCGAGGATTGCAGGGCACTTCAGTTTGCCTCCTGTTGCTTCCTCCTCCTACTCTGCTTCCTCATCCTCTACCGCCTCCTCCTCCGGTCAGCGTAACACCTTCACCACCAACTTCAGCACAGCCAGGGGTAAACGACAGCAGGCAGTTTTAAAACATATCTGTTTGGGGGACAAACCCCACACCGCGCAGGAGCTGTGGTCGGGCATGGAACAACAGACCGATGAGTGGTTGGTGCCAGTGAGCCTCAAGCCCGGCCTGGTGGTGTGCGATAATGGGCGAAATCTCGTAGCAGCTCTGGGACTAGCCAGTTTGACGCACATCCCTTGCCTGGCGCATGTGCTGAATTTGGTGGTGCAGAGGTTCCTTAAAAATTACCCTGATATGTCAGAGCCGCTGCAGAAAGTGCGTGCCGTCTGTGCCGGCCTTCGGCGTTCTCACCCTGCTGCTGCTCGCCTGTCAGCGCTGCAGCGTAACTTCGGCCTTCCCGCTCACCGCCTCATATGTGAAGTGCCAGACTGTGCGAGCAGCAGCAGGCGATAGTGGAGTTTCAGCTGCAGCACGCACGGGTGAGTCGCTCTGCGGAATAGCACCAGTTCACCAGCAATGACTGGGCCTCCATGCGAGACCTGTGTTCCTTGTTGCGCTGTTTTGAATACTCCACCAACATGGCCAGTGCCAATGACGCCTTTCTCAGCGTTACTATCCCACTTCTATGCCTCCTTGAAAAAACGCTTCTGGCGATGTTGGAAGAGGATGTGGCACAGGAGGAGGAGGAAGAGGGATCATTCCATACGGTTTCTGGCCAGTCATTCACAAGTGGCTCCCAAGGGGGGTTCCTGCACCCACAAACACCAGGTACACAATTGTCTAGCCAGGGCACAGTTCTGGAGGATGACGAGGTGGAGGATGAGGAGGAGGAGATGGAGGAGGAGGAGATGGAGGAGGAGGAACCGTGTTCACAGCAGGCACCCAAATCAGCTCATGGCCATCACTGGTGCGTGGCTGGGGGGATACAGAAGACACAGACAATACACCTCCCACAGAGGACAGCTTGTCGTTGCCTCTGGGCAGCCTGGCACACATGAGCAATTACATGCTGCAGTGTCTCCGCAACGACAACCGAGTACATTCTAACTTGTGCTGATTATTGGGTGGCCACGCTGCTGGATCCCCATTGCAAGAACAATGTACCGCCCTTAATTCCGTCACTGAAGCGCACGCTGGTAGACACGCTGCTGGTGGCATTCCCACCTGACAGCAGGGGCAGAGTGGAAGCACAAGGCAGAGGAGGAGAAAGAGGTCGCCAACGCAGCTGGGGCACCACCAGCACCTCAGAAGGCAGGGTTAGCATGGCTGAAATGTGGAAAAGCTTTGTCAGCACGCCACAACAACCAGCACCACCAGCTGATATGGAACGTCTTAGCAGGAGGCAGCATTTCAGCAACATGGTGGAGCAGTAATTCGTCTGTTACATTATTGGGTGACATTTTACAATTTTTGCCGTGAATAAACCCCTGCTCTGCATAGGTGACAGGGACCGAAATTTTTAAAAATCATCTGTTCCATTGGCGATGAAAAAACCCTGCTCTACATACAGTTGCAAGAAAAAGTATGTGAACCCTTTGGAATGATATGGATTTCTGCACAAATTGGTCAGAAAATGTGATCTGATCTTCATCTAAGTCACAACAATAGACAATCATAGTCTGCTTAAACTAATAACACACAAATAATTAAATGCTACCATGTTTTTATTGAACACACCATGTAAACATTCACAGTACAGGTGTAAAAAGTATGTGAACCCCTAGACTAATGAAATCTCCAAGAGATAATTGAAGTGAAGTGCCAGCCAACTGGAGTCCAATCAAAGAGATGAGATTGGAGTTGTTGGTTACAGCTGCCCTGCCCTATAAAAAACACATACCAGTTCTAGGTTTGCTTTTCACAAGAAGCATTGCCTGATGTGAATGATGCCTCGCACAAAAGAGCTCTCAGAAGACCTACTATTAAGAATTGTTGACTTGCATAAAGCTGGAAAGGGTTATAAAAGTATCTTCAAAAGCCATGCTGTTCACCAGTCCACGGTAAGACAAATTGTCTATAAATGGAGAAAGTTCAGCACTGCTTCTACTCTCCCTAGGAGTGGCCATGCTGTAAAGATTACTGCAAGAGCACAGCACAGAATGCTCAATTAGGTGAAGAAGAAACCTAGCGTGTCTGACTTACAAAAGTCTCTGGCATATGCTAACATCCCTGTTAGCAGATCTACGATACATAAAACACTAAACAAGAATGGATTTCATGGGAGGATACCACAGAGGAAGCCACTGCTGTCCAAAAAATACATTGCTGCACATTTACAGTTTGCACAAGAGCACCTGGATGTTCCACAGCAGTACTGGCAAAATATTCTGTGGACAGATGAAACCAAAGTTGAGTTGTTTGGAAGAAACACACAACACTATGTGTGGAGAAAAAGAGGCACAGCACACCAACATCAAAACCTCATCCCAAAACCTCATCCCAACTGTAAAGTATGGTGGTGGGGGCATCATGGTTTGGGGCTGCTTTGCTGGGTCAGGGCCTGGACGGATTGCTATCATTGAAGGAAAAATGAATTCCCAAGTTTATCAAGACATTTTGCAGGAGAAATTAAGGCCATCTGTCCACCAGCTGAAGCTCAACAGAAGATGGGTGTTGCAACAGGACAACGACCCAAAGCATAGAAATAAATCAACAACAGAATGGCTTAAACAGAAGAAAATACGCCTTCTGGAGTGACCCATTCAGAGTCCTGACCTCAACCCGATTGAGATGCTGTGGCATGACCTCAAGAAAGCCATTCACACCAGACATCCCAAGAATATTGCTGAACTGAAACAGTTCTGTAAAGGGGAATGGTCAAGAATTACCCCTGACCATTGTGCACGTCTGATCTGCAACTACAGGAAACGTTTTGTTGAAGTTATTGCTGCCAAAGGAGGTTCAACCAGTTATTAAATCCAAGGGTTCACATACTTTGTCCACCTGCACTGTGAATGTTTACATGGTGTGTTCAATAAAAACATGGTAACATTTAATTCTTTGTGTGTTATTAGTTTAAGCAGACTGTGATTGTCTATTGTTGTGACTTACATGAAGATCAGATCACATTTTATGACAATTTGTGCAGAAATCCATATCATTCCAAAGGGTTCACATACTTTTTCTTGCAACTGTAGGTGACAGGGAATTAAATTTCAAAAATTCGTTTTTAATTGACACGCGCCCCCTCCTTTCATTTGATGCTTCAACTTTAACAACTTGTCCCACATTTCCGCTCGATCACATTGAAGCCATTGACCTCCCTTGGATGTGGTATTTATTTCTCACACTCCCTCTCCGGCGTGGAACCCTGATTCGCCGTTAACCGTGATCAACATTGTAGGTGCAGAAAAGAACATCAAAAGTTGATAGAGAAGATATCAAAATGGATTGTGGACATCACGGGGACGTGCGATCAGGCAGAAGTTATCTAGAGTCAACAAAGCGGCAGCAGGGCCTCTCCTGTCTAACGTTTTCAAATCCAAAATACCCCAGTGACATTTCCTATAATATTTTATTAATCATTCCATAACAGGGCATGTTAAGAGTCCTGTATTGTTATTTATTGTCACTACCTCCCCGAGTTGGGAGTGGGTAATTGCAGGGCGCCCCTTCCTTTACTTGGAAGCTTCGGCTTCAATAATTTGTCCCACATTTTAGCTTGATCACATTGCAGCCATTGACCTCCCTTGGATGTGGTCTCCCTTTCTCAAGTTCCCTCTCCGGCGTGAAACCCTGATTCCATAATGAGATCCAGCTTGTTTGCGACATGACTGCTGGGATTCAGATGAACAAAAAGCGGTGCTGGCACCGGCTTTTTTCCGGTAAAATACCAGAAACCATCCGAATCCCTGCCAGATCCCATTATAGTCAGTCGGCTCTGACACTAAGGCTGGTGTGAAACTAGCCTAACAAGGCCTGCCAGGCTATTTTCGTAGTCCTGACCATCACATCCAGGGCAATGGAGGTCTGGCGGGAGGGGGTTTGCACTCTTGAGATGGGAATATCCCAATAATGGCCTGTTGTGTCATAACAAAAGTAACTCATATATGATATATACTGTATGCTAATCAGTATCCCCAAATCCTGACTTAGGCTTCTCACCCAGGTAAGCCAGTATTCTCTGCTCTGCACTGATAAGGGGCAATCACCCTGAAACAGCTATCTGCAGATGAGATGCTGGCTTATTTATTATCCAAGTCACGTCTCAAGGCTTTTTAAAAGGTTGAACTTTGACTTTTAGGATAGCTGCCTTCCATTAGCATTAGTAGCAGAGCTTGCTAAGAGCTCATTTGCCTACCCTTATCCCAGGATTCCAGAGGAGTGTTGCCTGGCCTATGAGACTCCTCATGACGTTTAGGTGCTCTCCATAAGGAGATATAGTATCCCCCGGATCATTATACTACTTATGCTGGTAAGTTGTCTTCAGACATCTACATTTCAGTACTCCACAACACGTAGAATGTCCATTACATTTCAGTTTTCATAATGAAATTATTTGCCATAGCAATAAAAATGTATTTTTGCTATTCACACATAGACTAATACAACTTGTTCCCCATTGTTTTCGTTTGCACCTGCCACACTGGCTCTATTGAGGAGGTCACATCTTCAAAGCGTGAGCCCAGCAGACAGCGGTATAAAGCACATTTAATGTATAGTGCCTGGTACTATTTATATCTTACAGCTGAATTATTACATAACAGCTCATCATGTGTTGTGTGGGAGTACTTCTAGCATGAACGCTATTCAATTTAGTAGCTGGTTGCAGAACACCGTGGGAAAAGAATTAGTAACACTATTAATAATTACTAATGCATTAACATTTTAACATTACATACATAATTTAAAGTAATGATTCAAATACACTAGTAAATGATCTGTGGACCATATGTTAAAGGGCTTGTCTCCCTATAATAAACCTCTATAGAATCCATTAAAATCACTTTTTTTTTTAATTTAAAAATTAGGTTTACACTTGGTTTCCTACTCTTCTCCAAGTCACGGGGGGTTGAGATCTGTGATCCTTTTTTTTTGGAGTCTGCACACTACATCTAACTAACTGCCCCTGTTCCTGTAGAACCCACCTGCTGGTGACCAATGAATTTCTAAATCTATTAAAAAAGAGGCACTCCAAAAACAAAACATTTTGACCCTGAAGAACTAGTATGTTAGAATACATTATTTTTATTTATTTTTTACCATTCAAGCAACTTTTGAGTGAAAGGACCTCACAGCATCTCAGGTCTTCAGACTCCTAATAGTATCAGTCGGGGAGTAGAAGGCATTAGTAGTATTACCTGGGAGTGGGCAGTAACAGTATCACCTATTCTTGTGAATTCACTATGATCACGGGGAGTACTGCATGCAGGACTTAAAAAAAATGCAGTCACTGATAGCCGGACCCCTGCTGCATGCGCCAGTATCAGTGAAATAACCGATGCCAGCGCATTAACCCTGCATGTGCCGCAGTCAGCGCTGACCGCAGCACATGCGATGTTAGGCGGGGATCGGCGCTGCCATCGGGTCCCCGTGCTGCTGTGACGGGGACCCAATGGCATGGAAGGCAGCCCGATGCCTTCCTTAGGCATCGGGCTGCCTTCCGGTGGAGAGCCTGTGAGATGCAGCCCCCTGTATTACTCATACAGCCAATGCATTCCAAGACAGAAGTATTGGAATGCATTTTAAAGGGGATCAGAACCCCAAAAGTTGAAGTCCCAAAGTAGGACAAAAAATATAGTGAAAAAAGTTGAAAAAATAAAGTCCCCCCCAAAAAATAAAAGTTTCAAGTTAAAAAAAATCGCCGCGTCCATATCAACCGGCTCTATAAACATATCACATGACCTAACCCCTCAGATGGACAGAGTAAAAATAAAAACTGTGCTAAATAAACTATTTTTTGTCACCTTACATCACTAAAAGTACAACACCAAGCGATCAAAAGGGCGTATGCCCACTAAATAGTACCAGTCTAAACGTCACCTCATCCCGCAAAAAATTAGCCCCTACCTAAGACAATCGCCCAAAAAATTCAAAAACTATAGCTCAGAATATGGAGACACTGAAACATAGTTTTTTTTGTTTTAAAAATGCTGTTATTGTGTAAAACTTAAAAAAGTATACATATTAGATATCACATGACCTAACCCCTAATGACCTAACGGTGTAAAAAAAAGCCATTTCTTGTCACCTTACATCACAAAAAGTGTAATAGCAAGCGATCAAAAAGTCATATGCACCCTATAATAGTACCAATCAAACTGTCATCTCATCTCGGGAAAAAAATGAGCCCCTACTCAAGACAGTCGCCAAAAAAAAAAAAAAAAAACTACGCCTTTCAAAATGTGGAGACACTAAAAAATCGTATATTTTTTTTTAAAAAATGCTTTGTTATGAGTAGTATAGTGAGAAATGTCTCCTCAAACTCAAAGTGACAGGTGCCCCGCCCCTTTTTCACACCATAATCCTTCCCAGAAATGCCCTAACCCCACCCAGATCCACCCATTTCTCTCCCCTCACTGTCCCAAACCACACCTAAATGCCTCCCACTTTGATATGATTTTCATATCATTTTATGTCTTAGGGGTACTTTCACACTAGCGTTTTTCTTTTCCGGCGCTGAGTTCTGTCCTAGGGGCTCAAATCCGGAAAAGAACTGATCAGTTTTATCCTAATGCATTCTGAATGGAGAGCAATCCGTTCAGGATGTCTTCAGTTCAGTCTTTTTGACTGATCAGGCTTTTCAGAAAACCGTAACATGTTGTATTTTTACCTCCGGACAAAAATCCAGAACACTTTGACTGAACGCCGGATCCGGCCTTTTTCCCCCATTGACTTGCATTAACGCCGCTGTGTGTTCCGTTAAACCAGATTCGGCTTTTGCATGTTAAACCCGAAAAATAATAATAAATTTTATATCAAATGATAAGCTTTTCATATCAATTTATAAGTCCTTATCAAATGATAAGCTTTTATTAACACTTTATATCCCATTTATAACATTTTGTTACGGTTTTATACCACTTTTTTTTATAAATTTGTGATTTGATATCACTTTGACATAATTTTGATATGACTTTTACATCCTGTCAACTATACAACCATTTCCTTAAAACACCCCAATACATTTTCCCACAGGACCCCAAGCGTACATTAGATTGAAACTTGAAGTGGGTTATGATCATAGCACAGGACGACAGCTGTTACCTGAAACTCATGGTCCATACATTCTAACATCAAACTTTTCATTTCCTACAAGACCCCCCACATGAGTTTCAGGTCGCAGCTGTGACAACCTGAGATGTGTTAATTTTTCTCGGGATCTGTCTATAGCAGAGTTAACACAAAACTATTGGTATCGCTGCAACAGCTGCAGCAAACACTACGCAGAATCTATCCATATTTTTATAGCATCTCTTTTCAGGAAACAAAATGATTGTGATTGGCTGTATCACTTCACCACCAACACCTGTTAGCGCATCGCCCACCATCGCCTACCCCGCCCCACAGCGCATTTGTATATTTTTTTTCTTTTTACACTTTTTTTTTACTTTTTTTAGTTAGAAATCTTTTATTTTTTTATAGCTATAGGGTAAGTGCGTGAACACCCGTGCCCCACACACACGCACACCTAATAAAGTTTTCCACGCACACACAAGCAGACACACACTCCCCGATGGCCCGTACGGACGTTCTTGGCCGAGGAGGCATACGCCCTCCGAGTCCAAGAGCCCCAATGAGGATGACCTCACGTTCCTGTTGTCATCCGCATCCTCCTCATCATCAAGCGATGATGAGCCCCCAAGGCGGCGGAGACGCCACCAGGCGGATCGAGGGGACCCCCATGCTAGGGACCCTGTGGCCCAGCCTAGTACGAGCAGCTCTGGGGCTCGTACTAGTTTTCCGGCCCACCAGGTCAGTCCACCTGAGTCCCCTGCAGGTGGACTTGTCTGGTGTACCCCAGAGAACTTTGAGCCCGCGATTTCTGATTTTGTCGGTGAATCAGGAATCCAGATTTACACAGTGGGCTTCACTGAATACGACTTTTTAAGTCATTTTTTCAGTGAGGAACTGGTAAATCTGATGGTGGAGCAGACGAACCTGTACGCCCAACAGTTCGTCGCTCAACAACCCTGGCTCGTTTTTGGCTAGTGCCGGGGGCTGGACCCCGGTCCAGTGCAGCCGAGATGAGGGGCGTTTTGGGGCCTCGTGCTGCATATTGGCCTAGTCAAAAGCCCAGTGTCAGGCTGTACTGGAGTGGGGACGTCCTCTACCAGATCCTACTCTACAGTATGGCCATGAACATGTTCCTGAGTTGAGGCAATCCGGAAATGCCTGTATTAATGCAGCATGTCCCCCCCCCCCCCCAAGGTGATCCTGCCTATGACCGCCTCTACAAAATCAGGCCAGTCATCGATCACTTCGGGGCCAAATTCATGGAGGCCTATGTAACCTGGAAGGGAGGTCGTGGTTGATTAGTCTCTCATTGCGTTCAAGGGGAGACTCCTTTTTCCGCCAGTATGTTCCCTCAAAGCTGGCAAGGTATGGCGTGAAGCTGTACAAACTTTGTGAGAGTACCTCAGGGTACACTTACAAGTTTCGTGTGTACAAGGGGCGAGATTCCTGTATTCAACCCCCAGAATGTACCCCCACTCTGGGTGTTAGCAGGAAACTTGTGTGGGACCTTATGCACCCACTGCTAGATAAGGGTTAACCACCTATACGTGGATAACTTTTATACTAGTATCCCCTTGTTCCAGTCTCCCTCGCCTCCAGATCCACATTTGCTTGTGGACCGTGCAGAAAAATCAGCGCGGGCCTCCCTACCTACCCCCTCCAGGTACCTATCCCAAGGGGTGAGACCCGTGCCCTTACCAGTGGAAACCTGCTGCTGGTCAGATATAAGGACAAGAGGATGTCCTTGTACTGTTCCACAATTCACGGTAACGGCATCAACCCTGTCCCTGTGCGAGGTACCGCGGCAACGGTCCTCAAGCCCGATTGTATCGTCGACTAGAATCGGAATCAAACTCTTTTGTACTGTTCCAGAGCGCTGGCAACACAGGGACATTCCTCAGTTCTATGAGGCAGTCCTCAAGACCCTGATCTTATTCTGACCGGGAAAGAGCAGGTGGGAGTACCTCGGGAATTGGAGGCGCCCGGAACGTCCCTGGCCAACACTTTCCAGGTGTGGTCCCCCATACTGGAAAGAAGGGACGAACCCCCAAAAAATGCAGAGTGTTTTGCAGGAGGGGGATACAGAAGGACACCACTACTCAGTGTGACACGTGCCCCGATCATCCGGGCCTCTGCGTTATTGGTTGCTTCAGGGAGTACCACACTTCCATGGAGTATTAAATTTATAATCCCCTTCACCAACTTAGCCACTGACTATTCAAAAAAGCTATGGTTCTCAGACTTGAGACACCCCCAAAAAGATTTACTAGGTAGCGCCGCGTCGGTAATAATCTCCTCTGTAAATATACCCCTAACCCCCCAGATTAACACGGTAAAACAAAAAAAAAAAAAAAACGGTGCAAAAGATATTTTTTTGTCACCTTACATAAATAAAGTGTAATAGCAAGTGATCAAAAAGTCATATAGCCCCCAAATAGTGCCAATAAAACCGTCCCCTCATCCCGCAAAAATGAGCCCCTACCTAATACAATGGACTAAAAAACTAAAAGAAATTACTCTTAGACTATAGAGATACAAAAAAATTATTTTTTGGTATCCAAAAAGATAATATAGTCTAAAACCTAAATAATTGTAAAAAATTAAC
>NC_058083.1:216628324-216753684 GCF_014858855.1 Bufo gargarizans
GCAAAACATTTACTAGAGCCATCAGCAGTATCTGTGTGTGCATCTCTCTGTCTGCTGCTGCTTCCTCCGGATCAGTGTCTATTTCACTTTTCATTAACCCTCATCATAGCCATTCTGTCTAATATGGCCCCCAATGTGTGTTCGTTATTTAATTGCCTCTTACCCCATCATACACTTCGTCCAGTTCTTTTGTATCAAGGATAAAGTCGGGAAATCCTATCATGTCATATATAGCATCTGCCTGAAAAGAAAAATAAAGATGCATCCCTGTGCTTATATACATAACCGTCTTCACGGATGCTCTGAGCCTCAAATGTTTTAGGCTATGTTCACATCAACCTATATGATCCTCCCCAGAGCAAAATACTGGCATACCCGGACACTGCTGAAGCCTGCTGGATACCCATTCACTATAAGGCCTCTTTCACACGGGCGTCATGTTTTTTGCCCGGATAAGAGGCGGGTGCGTTGCGGGAAAATGCGCGATTTTTCCGCGCGAGTGCAAAACATTGTAATGCGTTTTGCACTCGCGTGAGAAAAATCGCGCATGTTTGGTACCCAAACCCGAACTTCTTCACAGAAGTTCGGGCTTGGGATTGATATTCTGAAGATTGTATTATTTTCCCTTATAACATGGTTATAAGGGAAAATAATAGCATTCTGAATACAGAATGCTTAGTATAATAGTGCTGGAAGGGTTAAAAAAAATAAAAAAGTTAACTCACCTTATCCTCTTGATCGCGTAGTTTCCGGTCTGTTCTTTGCTAGCTGTGGACTAAAGGACCTGTGGTGACATCAGATCACATGCTCCAATCACATGGTCCATCACCGTGGTGATGGAGCATGTGATCTGATGTCACCACAGGTCCTTTAGCCCACAGCTAGTAAAGAACAGACCGGGAACTACGCGATCAAGAGGATAAGGTGAGTTAACTTTTTTATTTTTTTAACCCTTCCAGCACTATTATACTATGCATTCTGTAGTCAGAATGCTATTATTTTCCCTTATAACCATATTATAAGGGAAAATAATACAGTGAATAGACTCACCTAGAACCCATGTGTGAAAATCGCACCGCATCCGCACTTGCTTGCAGATGCTTGCGATTTTCACGCAACCCCATTCATTTCTATGGGGCCTGCGTTGCGTGGATTATCACACTGCAACGCACAAAGAGGAGCATGCTGCGATTTTCACGCAACGCATAAGTGATGCGTGAAAATCACCGCTCATATGAACAGCCCCATAGAAATGAATGGGTCAGGATTCAGTGCGGGTGTAATGCGTTCAACTCACGCATCGCACCCGCGCGGAATACTCGCTCGTGTGAAAGGGGCCTAATAAAATTGTTGCGTGAATTCCATCTTTCTGGCAGAAAAATACCAGTGCGTGTTTCCGGTGAGTTAAAGGGAATCTGTCACCAAGATTTCGGATTATCTGCAGTAATACATGAGTACTACTGCAGATAAGAATTCCAGATCACAAGGTTTGATTTTCCTACTGCCCCTGTTCCTCCACTGTCAGCAGATGTCCAGAAATACACTGTCAGGACTGCCATGCGTGGGCACGTGTCTTCTCTATTATGTTAGCCTGGCACAGCAGTCTGCACTGTGTATTTCAACGCAGCTTTGACGGCCGATGCACAGTGTGCATCAGATAGCCTGGGAAGTGGTGTGGCTCTGCTTGACAGAAGAGGTGTCCAGGAATCGGCAGATCTGCATTAGGGCACCATTAAAGTCATCTGTTTTTCTTCTATATTATGTGAGGTTCACTTTAAGAGACACACGCCTCTTAGTAATTTTTGTTCCTCTCAGGAGAAAAAATAGGTAGCTGATTGGTGGGGGTGTCAGGAGTCAGACCCTGCCGATCTGATATTGTTTTCTGGTGTAAGTATTGTTAAATTTATAGGCCAGCATAAGTCCCCTCTGTCTACACCCCGTCCACTTTATAAATATTTTGTAAGTGTGCTATAAAGGGAAGAAAAGTTGCTCATTTGTGCACAAAAGGCTCTTAAGCAAAAATTGGGACTTTTCTACACCAGAAAGCAGCAGTAGAAATATTAATAAATTCCCCATATCACTGCCCAATCAGTGCTGACATAGCCCATTTGACAAGAGGAATGGTAACACCCAATTGGTCAGTTCATTCATACATTTCTAGAAGGAATGACAGAGGAACAGCACAATGCAGAGTTCCAGGAAAAGATGTTCCAGAATTGCTCATTTATGGGGAATACAAGTGTTCATTAAACCAGACATGACAGGAAAGGTGACAAGTCATCTTTAGGCCTCTTTCACACTGGCGTGTGCGGCCCGTTGCCGTATTGCGGCCCGCATTTGCGGATCGGCAGTACACGGGTGCAGTTCCGTGGGCATTTCGCATCACGGATGGGTCCGCAAATCCGGAGATGCAGAATGGTGCGAAACGGAACGGAATCCTACGGAAGCACTACGGAGTGCTTTCGTGGAGTTTCGTCGCGTACTTCCGTTCCGCAAAAAGATAGAACATGTCCTATCTTTTTGTGGAACGGCCGGGTCACGGACTCATTCAAGTGAATGGGTCCGCGATCCTGCTGCGGCTGCCCCACGGACTGTGCTCGTGTATTACAGCCCACATTATGCGGGCCGCAATACGGTAACGGACGGCACACGCCAGTGTGAAAGAGGCCTTAATTGAATATCTTTTAAAGTAAAACACCTTCTCTTTTGCTGTTCTCTTTGTCTTTTCATCCATCCATGTTAGACCTCCTAACGTGTACTCAAAAGCTGCTCGAATCTCGGAGATCATCTGTTCTGCCTGAAAAATGGTGAAATTCAAAATACGATCAGGTTTTCACAATTTTTATGACTTGGGAATAGTTTTTTTTTTCTAGTGGATTATACATTATGGTACTTACAATTGTTTTACTGTTCTTATCAAACATAGATTTAACAAACAGAGATCCCAGGGCAAAACCAAGTGTATCATCTGAATTGGACAGACAGGTCTGCCAGCGAGGAGTACAAGACTGCAATACAAAGAGAATGAGTGTCCAGGGGTGAAAAGGAGCAAAACTATATTCACAGGTTCATGACAACACATGTATCTTACCCTTAGCGTCTATTCATACTGCTGTTTATCATATGTGCAGGAAAGCTCACGACACTTAAAGGGGTTGTCTCACTTCAGCAAGTGGCATATATCATGTAGAGAAAGTTAATACAAGGGCCTTACTAATGTATTGTGATTGTCCATATTGCTTCCTTCCCTGGCTAGATTCATTTTTCCATCACATTATACACTGTTTGTCTGCAATCCATCAGTGGTGGTCGTACTTGCACACTATAGGATAAAGCACTGGCCTCTCTGGTGGCCGCGACCACAGAAGTGCACATAGGCTGGTGCTTTTCCCTATAGTGTGCAAGCACGACCACTGTTGATGGATTGCATCAATCTTGATGGATTGCGGGATGGTTGTAACAATGGAAACGAGCAGTGTATAATGTGATGGAAAAATGAATCCAGCCAGCAAAGGAAACAATATGGACAATCACAATACATTAGTAAGTGTCTTGTATTAACTTTCTCTACATGATGAATGCCATTTGCTGAAAAGACACAACCCCTTTAACTTGCCCATAAGCCCCCATTCTGCCCTGTGCTTTTAAATGGCGTGAAACCAATTCACACTTCACATTAATGTCAGCACCTTGCTATTGAGTCAACTGTTATAAGTGGTGGAGCTCATAGTACCGTATATAAAAATATTATTTTATTGCAACATGATTAAAATATAAAGCAATAAGTAATATGCCGTTAAAAAGTGAAAAGAAGCAGAAAAAGAACGCCACTCTGGGATAGCACACGTGTCAAATATAAGAGATAATGATCAATGAAATTGTTTATATATGGTACAGTGACCAGCCATTGACATTGACCGTGTGCTATATCACCCAGGGTGGCGTTACACCAACGCGGACGAAGGCACCCATCCTGGGTGATATAGCATACGTCTTTTTTTGGTGAGTCTTTGCTTTCCTTTTTTACCTATACGGCATTAGATTCAGGTTATTTGATACCTGGCCCTCATTGGGATTTGCTTTTAATTTGCTTATGTTGCACTCGCATGCAAACCCTGTTCCATTTTTTGCTGTTTAGCTAGTACAGAGTTACAACTACGGGTGTCCTTTTGGTTGCACCAGGTGGACACTGTCTTATACTTTTTGCCAATTGGCCACCTTTGGTCTTCATTGTTTTTTGTTATAAGTGGTGGTCTTGACCACAACGCAATAGTGTGGGGCCCCGAAGCCTATTAAGTAGTATAATGGACAGGTGATCCCGATCATTGCTACCTCCTGTGTCAGGTTTTATGTGGCGCAATGACGTCCGCAGTCTTCACACCGCCTGTGCCAGGTGGTGACATGGAGCGGGAGTGAAGTACTTTTATTTTTCTTCCCCAGCACTACTAGGCGCAGTACAGTGGGGAGGGGATTATAAATAGATGAATAATGGGGGCAGTGGTGGGGGGCATTATAATAATACAGGGGGCACCACTGGGGGTATTATAAATAAACGGGCACTGCTGGGGGACATATTAATACAGGAGCCCTACTGGAGGCAGTACAGAGGGGAGAGCCTTATAAATAAAGATGAATAATGGGGGCAGTGCTGGGGCACATTATAATAATATGGGGGGCACCCCAGGGGGTATTATAAATAAAGGGGCACTGCTAGTGGACATATTAATACTGGGGCCCTACTGGAGGCAGTGCAGAGGGGAGAGCATTATAAATAAAGGGGGCACTGCTGGAGGACATCATGGTAATGCTAGGGAACATAATAAGGGGACACTACTGTGGGACATTATAATAATACAGGGGGCAGTCAGGGGCGCATCTCTAATTAGGCACTGTAAGGCGGTGGCCTCAGGCAGCAGGGGGGCTGCAATCCAGCCCTGCATTCATGCACAGCCTTGCAGACATCTTTGTGACTGAGTATTTGGGGATTAGTGTACATCGCAGTTTTATTGTGGTTTTTGCCGCAATGTGCGGCAAAAAACACGATTTACATTGACCTCCTAGGCATAGATCAACATACCTTAATGTGGATCTTTAGAATACAGTAATGGTAGGCTAAGGGACCTTTATTGATAGGTATGTGTGTCAACATCTGCTTATTCTGTATATAGGAGATAGCACCAGTGTCCTAACTATCTGGACATGAATAGTAGTGTGTGTATGTATGTGTGTATATATATATATATATATCAAAGAAAATCCGCAGCACTCCTTGAAGTAAAAAATGTGGTCTTTATTCACACATGTCAAATATTGACAACGTTTCGGTTCTCTCACAGAACCTTTCTCAAGTCAGGTGGCTTGACTTGAGAAAGGTTCTGTGAGAGAACCGAAACGTTGTCAATATTTGACATGTGTGAATAAAGACCACATTTTTTACTTCAAGGAGTGCTGCGGATTTTCTTTGCTGTCTTTCGTCCTGAATCGAGGGACCACTGCGGGCACCCTACATCTGTGTGACAAAGGGAGTGCTGCCAGATTTTCTTCATGGATATATATATATATATATAAATAATTATAATAATTAATACTGAGATACTGCTGATTATATATATATATAGTACTGCTCTTATTCTTTATAAATATGTATACACTACTATTCATATCCAGATATTTAGGATACTGGCGCTATCTCCTACAGTATATACAGAATAAGCAGATCTTGACATAGATACACGCACAGACACACATTTACAGATACACACAGGATTACAGGGGGTAAGCATTATTTATACAGCCCTACAGAGGAGCATTATAATAAGTGGGGGACTACGAGGAGGAGAGCATTATAAATAAATTCCCTAGGGAGCATTATACTAAGTGGGGGACTACAGTGGGGAACATTATATATATATATATATATATATATATATATATAAAATCTCTATGGGGGAATTCTACTAAGTGGGGGCTACAGGGGTGAATTTCACTTTAATACTGTGTGCTGTACAGGGATGCCTTATAGAGGGTCCTTGTTACTGCTAGGGGCACAATAGGTGGACCTTATTTTTTACATGGGGCACTATGGGGGCATTATTACTACTCGGATTACTGTGGGGGGCATTATTATTATAGGGCACAATATTGAGGGCATTACTACTAAAGGGAGCAGTCCTGGGAAGCAGTCTTACTATTGGGGCACTGCAGGGGCACTATTATTAATGAGGGCACTTCGGGAAAAATAGATACCATTGCTGGGATCTTCTATCTTCATTCAGCAGGACCTGCGATGTCATCGCAGGTCCTTTTGCAGGTCCTGAAGAAAGAAGAGGATACCGGCTGCGCGATCAAGTGGATGAGTTGAGTTTTTTAAATTATTTTTAACCCCTCAATGGCCATTCTATTTAGCATTTTATCTTAAGAATGCTATAATTTTCCGTTATAACCATGTTATAACGGAAAATAATAAAATCACCCGAACACCAAACCCGAACTCGAACTTCAGTGAAAAAGTCTGGGTTCGGGTCCGGGTACCCAAACTCGCAAAGTTCGGTATGAACCCGAACTTTGCAGTTCGGGTTCGCTCAACCCTACTAATGAGGCATTCTTGGAGAGCATTATCTCGATTGGGGGACTTCGGAAACTATCGGTATGGCACTTTTATTTTGTAAGTATAGTATTTCGGGGCACTGGGGCGTACAGTGGGCACAGTATTGGGGGCAGCAGAATAACAATGTTAGGGCAGTAGGGTGGGGAGGATGATGGAAAAGTTAAGAAACTAAGATGTTTGTGTGGCATACTCTGCAGAGGTCTGATCTGAATGGAGAAGATGGGAACATCTACATCCGAGGAGACATCACTGCATTTAAGAGGTATGTAGTGCAATATGTAATGTCCAATTCAAATATGCTTTTAGCAGTATGGCTGGGGGAGGGTTTGGAATGAGAATCAGGCATGGAGTGGGGGTGCCATTTTAGTTCTCACTTCAGGCAGCAGAAAAGTTAGAATCAGCCCAGGCCACAACTTTTAACTGTATCTGTGTCCTAAGGACTCAGATACAGTTATGGACAGACAGGGAACTTCTGCTGGGAATAGCGATTCCTGGCTGGCTGGCCTGATTACAGCCCCCAAATATAACTTTTCTTGGAGTCTTGTTGATATTTTTGGGATGGTAATTGATTACAAATGTTGTGTCCCTGCAAATAAGTTCCTAGACCACAGGGCTGAAAACGTTAATATGTATATGCTACTGCAGAGTTACTATTAGATTCAGGCCTGTAACTTTAAGCAATTATAAAAAAAATAATGTATAGATTTTAAAGGGGTTTTCCAGGCTCCAGATACTGAAGATCTTTCCTCAGGCTAGGTCATCAATATCAGATCAATTGGGGCCTGACAGCTGGCACCCCCACCGATCAGATGTTCCTTGCAGCCACCAACACCAGAACTACCACAGCAGACAGAGCTGGAAGCACGGCTCCATTCAAAGTGTAATGGCCATGCTGGGTTACCGCAGCTCCAATTCACTCGATGAGAGTGGGCTACAGAAGGCTGTAATGTCAAATATAGGTGCAACAAAATTACCTGCCCCTGCTCTGATTGTCAGATGGCACTATGTAGTCACGGCCTTGGCTGCTACCATATCCTTATTTCTGTTTAAAATGTTAAAAAAAATCGTGTGCTCTTCATTACCAAATGCAGAAATAACATTAATAATAGCAAAAGTGAGAGCTGAAACATGCGAGAAGTTACCTATTACCATGGGTCATTGATGTGTTTTAGAATAATGAATTTCATAAGTGTATATTAATTCTTATTTAATAGTGTAGCAATTTTTGTAGTCTAATATACCCATAGTTGGTAAAAGCAAAAAAATATACCAAATTATCTAATTCCATCAAGTATAGTGATACCAAATATGTCCCTATTTTGGTTCTAAGCCTGGGCCCCTGACTTGGCATGTATCTGGCCATCTGTACATGTGTGTTAAATAGCCGGGTACACATTTTTTTGGTTAGGTATAAAATAAGTATAGAACAGCAACTGCAAAGATGGACTTGTGGGTTTGGGAGACCGACATTCTGCAAGCAGGTTAATATTATGGCATGGGCACTGGCATTCTGGATAGGGCATCCTTTTTCTGAACTGTGCATGATAAAATATATAGAACACAACAAATCTTTTAGAAAAAAATAAAGAAAGCAGGATTTGTAGAAGCACCTTTTTTGCTCCATAGAGTGACTCAAGTAATTTGTCCTGGGCTTTCTCAAAACGAGAATCTAGACTGGAGGACATCTTCTGGACAAGGTTCCAAATCAGGTAATTGTTCAGTATACTGTAAGAGAAAGAGAATTAGTCTCACTGATAAAAGCAGCTGCATTTATGAAAAGAAAGTGAACGAGAAAGGAGAACTCAGGAGGGGAGGTAAGGTAATAACAGTGATCAATGCGCAGGGGAGTTTTAAACTGGGCATACACATAAAGACAGCAGCTATCTCGCCCAACCTCCATATGGAGTGAAGTAATAAGCCTCAAAAGTCTAACATACCCAATCCTTGTTTTTTTCACATATTTCATTTTCAGTCTTATCTGAATTAAAGGGAGACTGTCACCAGTTGGAAGAGAAACAAGATCTCACGACACCACGCTTGGTCAGTCTTGCCACAGAGATTACTTTCCTCTGAATCTTCTTGGGCAGTATTGGATGCAGATGCTTGCTCCATAGCAGTTTCTATGGAAGTCCATACAACTTATTCAGGGGACCCCAAAATGTTTGTTGGAACCATCCTCATCCTCATCATTCTTGGATGAGGAGATGATATTTTGGAAGAAATAGAAGGCAAATGCATTTCAACAGTTACATTCTGACTCTGAGGTGAATTCCCCTCAGAAACAACACATCATCTGAGGTATTGTGATATGGCGCATGAGGCCTGCCCATGACAACAAAACTCATTTGATTTCCACGTAGCAGCAATGAGGTGTTTGCCTCACAGGATTTATTTTAACATAGCAGCTGTGGGTCTCAGTCTGAGGTGGACAGGGACTCAGAAATTGTAACATGCTCCACAGCATTGTATGAAAGGGTAAAATGGAGTGGGAGTGGGTCTCTCAAGTAGAACGCTGCAATCAAAATGATTCTATCAGAGATGGCCATATCTGAATCTTCTGAAGTACTTGTGCAGCTGGCCTTTCGTTCTTCTTAGGCTACATGCACACGACCGCAACACACGGGCACTATCCGTGTGCATTCCGCATAACGGATCGCATACCCATTCACTTGAATGGGTCAGCAATCACGGAGATGCGGAACGGAGGCACGGACCGGAACTTTACTGAAGCACTACGGAGTGCTTCCGTGGTGTTTCTGGCCATGCCATGCAATACTTTTTTGTGGTGCGTACCATCGGATGCGGATTGCGGACCCCATTCAAGTGAATGGGTCTGCGATCCGCATGCGGCTGCCCCACGGTCTGTGCCCATGCATTGCCCCTAACGTTCGTGTGCATGTAGCCTTAAAGAGGATGATTTAGTCAGAATTTTTTTTTTGGGCCATACACAACATTCAGGTCTTTATTGCCCCAGAAATAGGCCCTGCTCTGCCATCTATTACTAGAAAGTCATTTCCTAATGACATTACTGACCAGACACTTAAAAATGTTCAATTCAAAGTAGTAGACACTGTAGGTCCATTACTATTTATCTTCGTAAAGGCAGAGCAGGAAAATGAGGTTGACAAACTGTGAAATCTTTACTTTCATTAAAATAAGCTCTGCTAAACGTTGAGAATGACCTATTCTTTAAATAACATTTTTAGTCTAAACATATTTTTTAAAACATTTTTATGATACTACAGTGCCTTGAAAAAGTATTCATACCCCTTAAACTTTTCCAAATTTTTCTACGTTACACCCACAAACTTAAATGTACTTTATTGGGATTTTATGTAATAGACCAACTCAAAGTAGCAAGTATGTGTTGATACATGGTTTTCAAAATTTTTAAGAAACTAAAATCTGGAAAGTGTGGAGTGCATTTGTATTCAGCACCCCTAAGGCAATACTTTGTATTTTGGGGTATACCTCTATCAGCTTTGTACATTTAGAGGCTGAAATTTTTGCCTATTTTTCTTTGCAAAATTGTTCAAACTCAATCAGATTGGATGGAGAGCATCTGTGAACAGCAATAACCAAGTCTTGTCACAGATTTGCAATGTGATTTAAGTCTGGACTTTTACTGGGCCATTCTAATACACGAATATGCTTTGATCTAAACCTTTGCATTATAGTAGGAGATACCTGGCTGATCCAGTGCTGGAGAGGGGGTGGCAGAGCCCTCCAGAACATATCAGCCAATAGTCTATCCAACATAGCTGTGGAACTCAACACATCAGGCTGTAGCCACTTTTGCAAAAGGTGGAGTAAGTCATAATACTGGGGTCCAGCAGGGTTTAGCCGGCTTAAACCCCCACTGATGTACCCGCTGGGCCCGGACCAACACATTCACCCCTAGTCTTGCCAAAATCCCACACTTTACTTTTTGGTAATCGGCGGTTTGATCATCCGGCAAGTCAAAATACATCCGCTGGGACTCTGATGCCAGGAAAGGAGCGACAACCTCAGCCCACTGGTCTCAGGGCAGCTTTTCCCTGGTGGCCACTTTCTCGTACATTGCCAGGTAGGTTTCGATGTCGTCTGCGGGTGTCATCTTAGGGATTGCTGCACGGACTGCTTTCCGGGCATCGTGGACGCTTGTGGTTGCTTCTGCTGTCTACAAAGCCATCACGTGTTGTAGCAGCAACTAGTTTGTCTCTTGCTGCTGCTTATTATGCTGAAAAATAGCCTCCATGAGGGCCTTCACAACAGCCTCCATTTTGTCGTGGGGCACAGGTTGAAATACAGCTGGTTTGATGTACGACATACAACTGTGCCCAAAAATGCAAACCCCAAAATATATTGGCGTTCACGCCAGCCTCACTGCGATTGCCCGCATTCCTCTACCAATTGTGGGGATTCGCTACGGTAGTTAGGACTAGCGGATGTAGTATAGAGGGAAAATACCCAGTTCTTGAATCAAACAGCGGTATTTATTCACACATTGGTGTATAGCAAAATGCAGATAAGGTGTATCACAAAATCACAAAACGCAGGTGGCTTGGTGTTTGTTTACACACAAGAAAGTCCATAAACAATAAAAGTCACCTTTTCTCCTGGGTGTTAATTCACACCCTGTTCGCCTTTAGAGGGGCCTGGGTCCTCCAGCCTGACTCAAATCCCAGCACAGCCCTGAATTCACAGCACACAGACTCCTGAGCTCCACTGTCAGAGGGTGGTAAATCCACCACACCTGGCAGTGCTGGCTGGTTTTTATGCCTGGCAAAACCCGGCCTGGAACATGGGGAGTAGTCACCCATCCAGTACTTCGACTACTCCCAGTAAGAGCCGTCCCGCATCATATATGACAGCCATGCTAAATCTCATGGTGTCAGCAATAGCTGCTGCTGACACATAAAATATCGGCTCTTACTTCACCAGGGACAGGAACCTTGGTGACACATACCTTCTATCTATGATCATTCCAGGTACCTTGTTACAATAATAACATGGCAACAGAGAATTCATTTCTGAGGGAAAACTGAATTAAACAAACATACCTCATACCTTTACCTATGGCAGATAAACCAGCTGAGCTCACCATGTTACACATTAAAGAGCCTTGGTTGTCTACAACCCCTGGACGGTACCATGTTTTAAAAGGCAGACCAAAAACAGCTCACATAGAACATCTTCCAATTGAGCTAGATTTAGTTAAAAACCCCATTGAATCCTCTCTATGTTTAGTAAGTGTAATGAGCACATACTTGGAAAAATCTGAACCATACAGAGGGAATCTCTAACCTATTTATAACATTTAGTCCACCCTATCGTAAAGCCTCTGCTAATGCTTCATCACAAGCTGCTGCAAAAGATGTTCCCCCTAGAAACAGTATTAACAGGTAGCAAGATGGTCTTCAGAACACACATTCATTAAGTTCTACTGGCATCCTTCAGAAATTGAACAGTCAGGTGTGTGATGCTCTACCTAATAGCTGGTGCTAGGTGGCTGCCTCCCAAAAAACAAAGCACAGTGTGCAGGAATCTATGATCTTTTTGTTCTAGGGAAGGGACAGCATCTAGCAACTAACAGCAACCCTCCCATTACCTTACCTACTTAGGTTGGTAGCAGAAAATACTAATTAGGCTTACCGTACGTATTTATATTTCTTGTAGGCCAACAAAAGAATCATTACCAAGTAGAGAATGACAAACTATCAGTGACACAAGAATATTCTGAATAAAGAATTCTTCTTGAATTGTTACTTTAAAAAATATGCATTTATTTAGTGACTAAAATATTAACATAAAATATATGAACACTACTATTAAACTTTTATCCGAGTCAGTTTATTGCAGTTCTTTTTTGTTTCAGTTATTAGACCTGTCGAAACCCCATAACTCTAGTTGTGTTTTATTGATCTCATGATGACCCTTAAAAACATTAGGAGCAAGGGCCTGCTGCTGACCCTCTAAAACATTAGGGGCGAGGTCCTGCTGCTGATCTGACCATCTAAAACATTAGGGGTGAGGGTCTTCTGCTGAGCTGGCCATCTAAAACATTAGGGGTGAGGGCCTGCTGCTGATCTGACCATCTAAAGCATTAGGGGTGAGAGCCTGCTGCCGAGCTGACCATCTGAAAAAGTTTGTGGGCGAGAGCCTGCTGCCGAGCTTACCATCTAAACAAATTTGTGGGAGAGGGCCTGCTGCTGATCTGACCATCTAAAACATAATAGGCGAGGGCCTGCTGTCGAGCTGACCATCTAAAAAATGTTGTGGGCGAGGCCCTGCTGCCGAGCTAACCATCTAATAAATTTTGTGGATGAGGGCCTGCTGCCGAACTGACCATCTAAAACATTTTGTGGGTGAGGGCCTGCTGCAGAGCTGACCATCTAAAAATTTTGGGGTGAGGGTCTGCTGCTGAGCTGACCCTCTAAAACATTATGGTTGAGGGCCTGCTGGTGACCCTTAAAAACATTATGGGTGAGGGCCTGCTGGTGACCCTCTAAAACATTATGGGTGAGGGCTCGCTGCTGAGCTGACCCTCTAAAACATTAGGAGCGAGGGGAGCTTAATAAGCATGTTGATATGATGCAGGAGGAGGAGGAAGACGAGAAAAGGGAGATTAAACCATATACCATTTTTAGTGGTGGAAGGGGTGCATGGGAATACAGTGTATTCAATACACCATAAAAGCCACATTTAGAGTGCCTTTATGTTCAGCCACTTTCCTCTGGTGGAGTAGAGAAGTCAGGGGCAATCCAGGCCTTGTTCATTTTTAGAAGAGTCAACCGGTCATCATTTTCAGTTGACAGGCGGATGCGCTTATCAGTTAATATGCCCCCAGCAACACTAAATACACGCTCTGACAAAACGCTGGCAGCAGGTCAGGCCAGCACCTCCAAGGCGTAGAGCACCAGTTTGTGCCACGTGTCCAGCTTGGACACCCAATAGTTGTAAGGCACACAGGGATCACTGAGGACGCTGACACGGTCTACTACGTACTCCTTCAGCATCTTCCCAAATTTTCCCCTCTTTATGACACTAGGCCGCGCATCAGGTTGAGGGTGCTGGTAGGGTGTCATAAAACTGTTGCAGGCCTTGGAGAGTGTTGCCCTGCCTCTGTTAGAACTGCTGTGTGTTCCCCTTGTCTCCCCTCCTCGATTGGCCAAGGAACTACGTACTCTGCAGCCAGCGTTGTCAGCTGGAAATTTTTGGAGCAATTTTTCCACAAGGACCTTCTGGTATTGCACCATTTTGCTCATCCCCTCCACCACAGAAATGAGAGATGAGAAGTTCTCTTTGTAGCGGGGGTCGAGAAGGGTGAACAACCAGTAATCGGTGTTTGCCAAAATGCGTACAACGCGAGGGTCACGGGAAAGACAACCTAACATAAAGTCAGCCATGTGTGCCAGAGTCCCAACAGGTAAGACTTCGCTGTCCTCATCAGGAGGATGACTCTCAATCTCCTCATCCTCTTCCTCCTCTTCTACCAAACCATGCTGAACAGATGGAATAAAACTTCCATGGGTACTACCCTCTGTAGCTGAGGCTGCCGTCTCCTGTTCCTCCTCCTCCTTCTCATTATCCAATTTGCGCTGAGAAGACAAACTGAGAGTGGTCTGGCTATCACCCTGTGTACTGTCTTCCCCCATTTCCACCTCCTCTACATGCAAAGCGCCTGCCTTTGTTGTGAGCAGCGAGCATTTGAGTAGACACAGAAGTGGGATGGTTAAGCTCACCATCTGTGTTGATTCCTCAAAGTTGCATAAAACCTCACAGAGGTCAAACATCAATGCCCACTCGTCGCTTGTGAAGAGCAGAAGCTGACTGGAAAGGAGACAACCAGTTTTCAGCTGGTATTCCACTACTGCCCTCTGCTGTTCACAAAGCCTGGCCAACATGTGGAACGTGGAGTTCCAGTGCATGCTCACGTCGCACAACAGTCGGCGAGCTGACAATTGCAAGCGCTGCTGCAGCTTTGCCAGACCGGCGGAAGCTGTCGATGTCTTGCGGAAATGAGCACACACGAGGCACACCTTCACCAGTAGCTCAGGCAAATTGGGGTATGTTTTCAGAAACCGCTAGGTTGAACACATGGGCTAGGCATGGTATGTGTGTGAGCTTGCTGAGCTCCAAAGCCGCCACCAAGTTACGGCCATTATCAGACAACCATGCCTGGTTGTAGGTTGAGTGGCGAGAGCCACAACTCAGTCTGGTCCCTTATCCCCTGCCACAACTCTGCGGCAGTGTGCTGTTTGTCAACTAAGCAGATCAGTTTCAGCACGGCCTGTTGCCGCTTCCCCACTGCAGTGCTACACTGCTTCCAGCTACTGACTGATGTCTGACTGGTGCTGCAAGATGATAATTCAGAGGTGAAAGTGGAGGAGGAGGCGGCGGAGGAGAAGGGGGGGGGGGTTGCAGCCACTAACGTAGGTGGCAGAAGAAACCCTGGCGGAAGAAGGGCCCGCAATCCTTGGTGTCGATAGCACCTGTGCCATCCAGGGTACGACTCGCTCCCGGTCTCCTCAACTCCCGGGACTGTACACCATGAAAAATATTGGCGGCTGGGTCAAGAGTACCACGGGACAGCCGCGGCCATCAGGCTGCGGAAAGCCTCAGTATCCACAAGCCTAAATGGCAACATTTCCAGGGCCAGCAATTTGGAAAGGTGCACATTTAGTGCTATGGTCTGTGGGTAGGTGGCTGGGTATTTGCGCTTTCGTTCAAAGGCCTGGGGTATAGACAACTGTACGCTGCGCTGGGACACAGAAGTGGATGTGTTAGCTGATGGTGCTTACGAAAGTCCAGGTGCAGGACGGGAGGCATCCGAGCCTGCATCTTGGACAGGGGATTGGCCAGCACATAACACAGGGGAAGAGGAGGCAGTGGTGTGACCCACAGACACTGGTTGTGGACCCAGGCCTTCGGCCCACCTATTAGGGTGCTTTGATGCCATGTGGCGGATCATGCTGGTGGTGGTGAGGTTGCTAGTGTTCACGCCCCTGCTCATTTTGGTACGGCACAGGTTGCCACCCCACTGCCTCTTCCAGCCTGTTGTGGTGCTACAGATCCCTCCCCCTCTGTACTGCTGTCCTCGCTTGGCTTGCCCCCCCTCCAGGTTGGGTCATTGACTTCATCATCCAGCATCCCCTCTTCCACTTCCTCACTCTGGTCATCCTCCTGACTTGTTGACCTAACAACAACCTCAGTCATTGACAACTGTGTCTCATCCTCATCATGAACCTCTTGAGACACTAATTGCGGTTGACTTATTGGCAACTGTGTCTCATCATCATCATCCACCTCGTGAAATACTAATTGCCGTTCCTCACTGTTATCTTCTTCTGACTGTGGATGCTCCAGAGTTTGGGAATCAGGGCACAAGATCTCCTCATGTCCCTCTTCAAGCGGGCTTGGTGATGAAAACAGCTCCTCAGAATATACGAGTGTGGGATAACTTGTTTTCCATTACTCTTCATGGTGGGTGGAAGGAGTATCAGCGTGAGGATTCTGTTGACCAGACTCTTGGCTACTGGACTGGACTTTGTGGAAGACAGGGTGATGCTTAACCGGCTGGAAGCATTATCTGCTGCAATCCAACTGACCACCTGGTCGCACTGGTCTGACTTCGAGAGTAGTGTCCTGCGCCGCCCTGCAAACTGGAACATGAAGCTAGGTATCGTGGATGAGTGTGTTTCTTGTGCTCTGGCAGCAGGCACAGTTTAACTGTGCCCATGGCCATGGCCTCTGCGTGCACCATCAGCAGCACGGCCACTTCCCCGTCCCTTACTGCTCGCCTTGCGCATATTAAATGATATATATGCTTGCAAGTATGTCACACGTACAGTAGCGCAAGTTTTGTAAGTGTATGCACAAATAAAGTTCACAGAATGTTACAGATATTTTTAGGATGCGCACACGTTAAACAGGAGGTATAGCGCAAGTAATGTCGCTGTCACCACCGCCTCATAAAAAATTACACTGAATGAATGTCACTGATATTTAGGATGCGCACACGTTAAACCGGAGGTATAGCGCAAGTAATGTCGCTGTCACCACTGCATAATAAAAAATTACTCTGAATAATTGTCACTGATATTTAGGATGCCCACACGTTAAACAGGAGGTATAGCGCAAGTAATGTCGCTGTCACCACCGCCTAATAAAAAATTACTCTGAATTAATGTCACCGATATTTAAGTTGCACAAATGTTATACATGAGGTATAGCGCAAGTAATGTCGCTGTCACCACCGCCTCATAAAAAATTACACTGAATGAATGTCACCGATATTTAAGTTGCACAAATGTTATACAGGAAGTATAGCGCAAGTAATGTCGCTGTCACCACCGCCTCATAAAAAATTACACTGAATGAGTGTCACTGATATTTAGGATGCGCACACATTAAACAGGAGGTATAGCGCAAGTAATGTCGCTGTCACCACCACCTAATAAAAAATTACACTGAATTAAAGTTACTGATATTTAGGATGCGCACACATTATACAGGAGGTATAGCGCAAGTAATGTCGCTGTCACCAGCGGCTAATAAAAAATTACACTGAATTAATGTCACTGATATTTAGGATGGGCAAACGATATACAGGAGATGTAGCGCAGGTGATGTAACTGTCCGCAACGGACACTGTGTACGGAAAAAGTACACTGGATATCACAGATATTTTTAGGCTGCGCACACATTAGACAGGTGATGTAGCGCAGATAATGTCGCTGTCTGCAGAGGCTAAACAATTGCAAGTTATTTAGCGCAGGTTGCGCTTAAAATATATATTGCTACCAGATACAACTATAGTCCGTAACCCCTTAAGGACCGGGCTCATTTTCACCTTAAGGACCAGGCCATTTTTTTAAAATCTGACCACGTACAGTAGCGCAAGTTTTGTAAGTGTATGCGCAAATAAAGTACACAGAATGTCACAGATATTTTTAGGATGCGCACACGTTAAACAGGAGGTATAGCGCAAGTAATGTCGCTGTCACCACCACCACCTAATAAAAAATTACACTAAATGAATGTCACTGATATTAAGGATGCGCACATGTTAAACAGGAGGTATGGCGCAAGTAATGTCGCTGTAACCACCGCTGTAACGGATCTCCTGGCACCCCGATGGGTACCTCCGTTGCGGGATGCTCCTAGTGCTTCACACATTTTTCCCCAAAACACAGAAAACACCTCAAAACCCCACATATCCCAATAATTTATACATCCATGGATAGCTCTGATCTGGGTGAACAACATATCCAAAAATCACCCAGATCCGAGCAGGGGTTCCCGAATTCCATTCTGCCTTCTCCTGCAAAGTTAGTATATGGGCCATAATCCTGAGGCAAGAGGCTGGCAAACAGGCCCCTCCAAAACCCAGTGGCGAGGTTATTTTTGCCACATATCTCCCCCTCCCAGGAAAGACTAACCGGATACCTGACCTCACACCGGTCGGTACCTGATTTAGTCTGGCAGCCCACCCACAACCAAATACTGGACCTGTTGAATTTGGTAGCCTGTCTCTGTCTCGTGAGTCCACCAAGGTTGTGTTGGTAACTGGTACTCCCGGTCTCTGTGTTGCTCCCTGGCTTGGAGTGGAGGTTGCTTTGTGGGCAGGGATCAGCGGTACTCTGCCCTGGTGCCAGCACATCAGCTAAGCTAGTCTGTGGGGAGTCAGCCTCTGGACAAGAGGATAGGGGAGGGCAGAGGCCAACTGTGCACTGCCCAGATGCCAGCTCTTCTGCTAGGGTAGCCTGTGGGGAGTCAGCCTCTGGACAAGAGGATAGGGGAGGGCAGAGGCCAACTGCGCTCTAACCAGATGCCAGCTCTTCCGCTGGGGTAGCCTGTGGGGGTCAGCCTCTGGAGAGGATAGGGGAGGGCAGAGGCCAACTGCGCTCTGCCCAGATGCCAGCTCCTCCGCTGGGATGGGGCCAGGCAATCCTACCCCCAGGACCTTGTTGCGGATCGGCTGTGGAGAGGAGGGATTGCGTAAATCCTCCTCCTGGCATTCCTGCGGGGTTGGTGGGGGATCTGTACCTTGCTGTCCAGCATCCCTGTAGGTCTGTTGCAGAGACCGCTGTTCCATCTGTACCATCAGAGTTAGGGGTGCTGTCCCCCTGTGGTTGGGGAGAGAGACTGGTTGTCTCCTCTCCCTTCAAGGTACACTGCCGCTGGGGAATGGAGACGATGCTCTCCTCAAACTGCAAAACATACTGCCGCTGGGGAGCAGGACCAACTGTCCCTACTTCCTGAAACTCCGGCTGCCGTTGGGGATCTGGGCCGACCTCCCAGCATCCCTGTAGGGCCGGCGGAGAGATCTCGGTCCCATCTTCACCTGCCATATGGGTTTCCCCCCAGGACCAGTCTATGAGGTCCCCTACCTGCGTAGCTGGTACTGAAGCAGGGGATACTTCAGTCGGGTCTTCCTAGCTGTAGGGTTGTAGGTCTGGGACTGCCACCCAGCTCTCTGGCAGTGTATATTGGGGCCGAATTGAGCTGAAGAAGTATTGGTAATCCTGCTCCAGCTCCCACTCCATTGTCACTAGAGATGCCAGGTCTTGTCTCACCTCTCTCGCTGTAGCCCAATCATGCACAGCCTCCCTGTAGTCATAGATATCCCAGAACCGGGACTCTCCAGCATCTCCGAACTCCGGTTCTGCGAAGGACTCAAACAACAGGCCAGGGCCATCATAATCCTCACCCTCGGGTCTGTCATGCTCAGCCGTCCAGGGGGAGTGCCAAATCACATACCACCAGAGTGCCTGGTAGGTGTCGTCTAGCCAAAGCTCCTTCCATACCAGGCTCTCGAGTTCTGTCACCCACTCATCCAGGGGCTGCTCTCCCAGAAGGGGCATTTGCAGGTCCACTCACATCCGCAACTGCTGCTCCTCACTGGGGAGACTCTCGCCCCCCCCCCCCCCCCCCGATGCGATGCTGTACATCTTCCAGCGCCTCGTGCCAGGTGCCTTTCCGGACTGCATCCCTCCAGTCCGGGTCATCCTCCTCCTCGTAGTGGAACGCTGTCCGAAGACTAGCCGATTCCATCCCGCTGTAGCCAGGGGCGCTGAACGGATACTAGCGTTGCCCTCAATATACTCCACGAATGGTGTCTCTGAGCTGCTTCTCCTCGCACTAGGATGCCATCCCACTGCTGCCACCACTCTAACGGATCTCCTGGCACCCCGACTGGGTTCCCCCATTGATGGATGCTCCTAGTGCTTCCCGAGGGCTCCAAGCAGTCAACTTGACACCATAACCACCACAGACCCCACGCCGCAGCTTGGTTGGGGTCTCACCGTCCTCCACCCACGCTGGACCCAAG
The DNA here is from genome assembly GCF_014858855.1 of Bufo gargarizans. Classification (NCBI taxonomy): domain Eukaryota; kingdom Metazoa; phylum Chordata; class Amphibia; order Anura; family Bufonidae; genus Bufo; species Bufo gargarizans. The sequence goes on from NC_058083.1 coordinate 216,648,247, forward strand.
ACCGAGCTTCAGCTTTCAGTGGGTAAACCTCTCCTAAATCCAGAGAGGAGGAACGATGAACAAGCTCTTACAAGAGCTTATACACAGGGGAGTATTGTGATATAGCAATCCCGCAGAGTGTAGTTATCCCATCCCCGAAACATGAGCCAAAACTTCATGAAGGGGTAAAGCAGGTCTCTTTATTGAACACACAAGCATTGACTTATATACACATTTTTCAACAAGGGTACCACCCCCGTGGACCTGGTTGGGAACTGAGGACATAACATAGCAGCCAATCCTTTAACACAAAAACTAAAACTATACATTCAACAAACACAATGGCATTGTCTGTGACGCAATTAACAAACACAATGGCATTGTCTGTGACGCACTCAATTAACAGAATAGGCATTGTCTTTGACGCAATCAACAAAATACAATTACCAAAACACAATGGGCTCTGCCTGTGATACAATTAGTAAACATAATGGGCTAACTTAATCACACACAGGCAGAAAACACACATTTTTCCCCAAAACACAGAAAACACCTCAAAACCCCACATATCCCCATAATTTATACATCAATGGATAGCTCTGATCTGGGTGAACAACATATCCAAAAATCACCCAGATCCGAGCAGGGGTTCCCAAATTCCATGGAAGTCACATTTGGCCGACCGCAAGCATGGCTTTCCTGCGCAAAACAGTTAAACAGATTTAGGCTGTGTGGCCGGTCTACCTTCTCCTTCAAAGTTAGTATATGGGCCATAATCCTGAGGCAAGGGGCTGACAAACAGGCCCCTCCAAAACCCAGTGGCGAGGTTATTTTCCCCACAACCACCTAATAAAAAATTACACTGAATGAATGTCACTGATATTTAGGATGCGCACACGTTACACAGGAGGTATAGCACAAGTAATGTCACTGTCACCACCGCCTAATAAAAAATTACACTGAATGAATGTTACTGATATTTAGGATGCGCACACGGTAAACAGGAGGTACAGCGCAAGTAATGTCGCTGTCACCACCTCCCCCCTCAGCATTGTCACAGAGTGCCTGCTGAATGATCGGAAATGATCAGAGTGCACGGCGGTGATCAGAAATACACAGGGCGTACATGTACGCCCTGTGTCCTTAAGGACTCAGACATCAGGGCGTACCTGTATGCCCTGTATCCGTAAGAGGTTAAAAGGACTCTCTAACAGAGTTTTAGCAATTTAGTGCAGGTTGCGCTAAAAATATATATTACTGCCACACACAATAGTCCTTAAAAGGACTTTTGGGTCTATAACAAGTATAAAAACTAAAATATTGCTATTTCAATCCCTACACTATCTCTCCTTTCTGCTCTCCAACTCTCCCTGACTAACACTGAGCTGAACACGTGTCATCGGGTGCTATATAGCACCCGATGACACGTTCCGGCCAGCCAATCACTGTAATGCGAGCAGCCAACATGGCTACGGCATTACAGTGAATGACAGTACTTACCTACACATTTATTAGCATGCGGGGATGAGACTTGAGCATCACACTCAAGCATATGCGGTATTTGGCCGAACACAGCGATGTGCCGAGCATTGCAATGCCCCAGTTAGGGGCAGACTGGGAACTTATGGTGGCTCTGGAAAAAATAAAATAAAAGTGGCCCAATGTTGTAGGAGAAATTGACAGAAGGCAGGGCAACACAAATAGGCCGGGTCATCAATACCATAGTACAGCACAAAGTACTGCCCCAGCATAACCAAATACCACAGTGCAGCACAAAATACCGCCCCAGCTATGGGCTACCGTGCCCTACGGCAGTATTGTTGTACCACCATCCTGAGTATGTTAATACACATGCGTTTAGGAGGGCACATGTGGCTCCGGGTCAAGTACCTAAGTATCTGATGATCCCAGCCCTAACAAACCCAGTCAGCAGCCAGTCCACCCCTGAGTGGAGGTCTGTCTTAGCAACATGACATCACTTTATGAGATGGGAACACCCACTTACATTAGGGTGCCATCACATGCAGCAGATTTTGAAAATCAGTTCCGTTCATTTGAATGGGATTGTTTGGGTGGGAAGCACATGGATTTCTGCAAGCCCTATTTAGGTGAACAGAACTGATTTTCCGTTGCAGGAAATGTAGCATGTGTGATGGCACCCTTAAACAGTTGACATGCAAGAGTCCATGTATCTCAATTTACATTTAAATCATTTAAAGCAGTTTTAATATTACATAGTAAACAGCCTCTTACACTGGGTCTGTGTTGTTGACCAGTTCTGACACTTGCTGTAGATATTCCTTGCCATAAACCACCACAGGCTCTGTGTCATTGATCTCCAAAGGTGAGAGCGCAAAGGACAAATAATCCATCCAGTCAAATACAGGTGCCAGGTTCTGTCAAATGAATAGATATTTCTTAAATTTAACTGGATGCATGAATTTTAGAGCCATGAAAATTGTCTTCTAAATTGAGATTATTATAATCCTATGACAAAAGTAGAAATGCTGTTTAAGGGCTTGTTCACACGAACGTTTTTTGCGTTCTGTATACGGGCTGTTTTTTTAGTTCCGTACACGGTCTGTATATGGAACCATTCATTTCAATGGTTCCGCAAAAAAAAAAACGGAATGTACTCCGCATGCATTCCGTTTCCATATTTCCGTTTTTCAAAGATAGAACATGCCCTATTATTGCCCGCAAATCACGTTCTGTGGCTCCATTCAAGTCAATGGGTGCTCAAAACAAAAAAAACATACGGAATGTACTTTGTATGTTTTCCGTATCTGTTCCGTTTTTGCGGATCCATCTATTGAAAATGTTATGCCCTGCCCAATTTTTTGTATGTAATTACTGTATACTGTATATGCCATACGGAAAAATGGAACGGAACTGGAAACACTACTGAAACAAAAAAATGGAAAAACGGATCCATTAAAAACGGCCCACATAACACTGAAAAAGACATATGGTCGTGTAAACAAGCCCTAAAAATGTTGTTTTAGAAAACTATACAGGTGCGCAGTGAGAGAATACATACCATGGGTGAGATATCTGGATATTATTGGTGTGTATACCGTAATATCTTTTTGGTGTATTCTACTTAATGACATTCTGAATATGTGCTTTCCAGATCTCACCTGCAGTTCAGCCACCGTCATGCGATTATAAATTTTTTCCTCATCCCGACGCTCATCTTGTGGAACAGTAATATTGGCTAGCAGGGTCTCAAGCTCCAGAATCTGGGTCATCTGTATTTCCACTGAGCCAGAATAGCCACCAAGCAGCATCCCCACGTCTATCATGTATTGCTGGAAGGCAGCAAGCACCTGAAAAGAGAGAAATCAAGCACCTGCTGTATCACTGCACAGTGCAAGTCTACGCACTAACAGTTTTTCTATTAGACACCTAGTGAGTACAAAATAATAGAGCCTGTCTAAACTAAAACACCCATACATCAATCAAAACTATTCTGGATCATAAATCATAACTCAGCGTTTTAATATCAGTGAAGAATAGGTTTAGTTTGAAGACACGAAAAGCATATAAGACATGGTCACTGACCTTCCCATTAGATGTCCTATTGAGATAATAATCTCTTGACGGAAGAAAGAGTCCAGATTGATCTACCTGATGAAGAAAGAGGAGTTTCAGGTAAAACAATGTACAAAATACTGGTTGTGGTGGCTCTCCCTCCTTATCAGAATTTGTGAAGGTGCTCTGTGTTGTGTGACTCACCTCGTCACAAAATATGTAAAAGATCAAGGAAAAAAGGCAATACAGGCACTCACCATCTGAGACAAATAGTACAATTAATGTTTTTAATGGTTAAAATATATATAATTAATTAAAACTGAATGAAGTAGTAGGGTAAATTATCAAGTGTCAGTTTGTGAACAAATATCAATATTATAAGCGCCGGGTCTTGATGGTCTCCCTGTGAAGATATACAAGGCTTTCGCGGACACATTGCTTCCTGAGCTGTTGAAAGTACTAAAGCACTCTTTAGAAGTGGGTGAGCTTCCGTCCTCCATGCAAGAGGCGTTGATAGTGGTCATTCCCAAGCCAGATAAGGACCATTCGCTGCCCGACTCATATAGACCGATTTCATTATTATCAACAGATGTTAAGGTGCTGGCGAAGGTCTTGGCCAATCGTCTCTCTAAGGTTATATTATCCATTATACACCCAGATCAGACTGGTTTTATGCCCCAAAAATCGACCGCAATTAATATAAGAAGAGTCTTTGCTAGTCTACAAGTGCCCGCTGATAATATGGGGGACAGAGCTATATTTTCTTTGGACGCAGCCAAGGCCTTCGACAGCATAGAGTGGCAGTTCCTATGGCGTACTTGAAGGTATATGGGATTTGGGGGCACGTTCATTTCATGGGTGAAAGTGCTATATTCTAACCCCAAAGCGAGTATTAGGGTGAATGGAGGTGTGACCGCGAAATTCCATCTGAGGAGGGGCACACGTCACAGGCGTCCATTGTCGCCCCTGTTTGCAGTGGCGATAGAACCGTTGGCAGCGGCAATACGCAAATCCCTTAATATTCAGGGCTTTAGGTATGGGGAGGTGCAAAACAAAGTGGCGATGTACGCGGATGATACTCTGCTATTTTTGGGAGACACTAAATCCTCTTTGGTTACAGTTATGTCGATCATTGACCAGTATGGCAAACTGTCTGGCTTGACCATAAATTGGCATAAATCTGCGCTGATGCTCATTGATGGTCACGCTAAGTCGCGTGTGATAACAGACAGGAGTATCCCCTGCGTGGAATCTTTTAAATACTTGGGAATATATATGTCTCCCAAGATTAAGGAATTTGAGCGACTTAATCTTGAGCCTCTGTTGCTTAAGTTTCGGAACAAAATTAAGGCATGGTGTAAACTATATCTATCAGTGGCAGGAAGGACGAATCTCCTCAAGATGATACTAATGCCTCAGTTGCTATATATTTAGCAAAACTCCCCGGTGTGGCTTCCAAAGAATAGATTTGACTAAATCGACTCTATTTTTCGGGAGCTCATTTGGCGCAAGGGCCAACCTAGGATTAAACTTGAAACGTTGCAATACGCTAAGTCAGAGGGGGGACTGGTGGTGCCGAATCCCTGGTTATACTATTTGGCTGAGCAGAGTCAACACTTCAAGGGATGGTTAGACCCCGAGTCTAGAGATGTGACCAGTCAGATATTTCAATATCAATTGAAAAGCCGTGACCTTTTGTTGCTGCTGGAAGGGGCAGAAGTACGTCAGGGAGGCCCAATGGGTGCATTAAGCTACACAATGTATAAAACCTGGAGTGAGATAAAACAGTTAAGAAAGGTTGAAGGAACTATGGAATATACTCCTTTATGTGGAAACCCTGGGTTACCCGAATTTGTCTCTTTGGAGGGATTTGGGGATTAGAGACGGAAGGGGATTCTAAGAATAGGCCATCTACTTGAGGGGGAAGCCTTTGCATCTTTTACTAAGATGCAGGAATTGTATGGTATACCTAGAGGCCAATTTTATAAATATCTCCAAGTACGCCATGCGTATAACACGAGATTCAAAAACAATGCTATAGTGTCAAAGAGAGATGTGGTTCTGCACCACATTATATCCAAAGGGGTGGGGAGAGGGATGATATCCATGACTTATAAACTCCTCCTAGATAATTATTTGATGTCTTACCCTCTGTCCAGAATGCGCAAGTGGGAACAGGATGTAGGGACTATCTCTACTGACCAGTGGTCAGACATTCTTGAAGCGATACCGTTATCCTCCTTGAGTGAAGAGGGTAAGCTTTCGCAGCTGTTTATTGTCCACAGAGTCTATAAGACACCAGTCTTTTTGCATCGTTTGGGGTATAGACCCAATGCTGATTGTCCTCGGTGCTCTGTGGACTCTGCGGATCTTATACATATGCTGTGGAGCTGCGAGAAACTGAGGAGATACTGGAGGAAGGTACTGAAAGTCATACATGATGTATATAAGGTGCAAATACCGGATGATCCCAAGGTGTGCATTCTGGGTTATGTATCAGAGATCGCAACGGAGCATTTGTATAAAGTAGCAGTGGGTCGGCTATTATATGTGGCAAGAAAGCTGATAGCCTTGCACTGGATACAGGCGGAACCTCCAACCCTTAGAGAATTCATACGCAAAGTTGACACAATGCTGGTTTATGAGAAGGCTATTTTTCAGAAGAGGGGGTGTCCTACAAAGTTTGAAAAGCTTTGGGACTCTTGGCTTTTGTTTAGGCGTTTGAACAATAATATTTGGTAAGATCACCAACACCATGGGGGTGGCATGGGGGGGCAGGGGAGGGAGGGGCTATAAGTTGTATCATTCTAGATGCTAAGATCTGAGTTCAGATCAAGTTTGTATGTGATATTAAGAAAATATGTCATTGCTATACTATGCTGTAAGATTATATCATTACGGTTATTGGGGATGTTAATAAAAAGGATCTGATTTTTAAAAAATATCAATATTAGAAATAATATCAATATTAAATATCAAAGGTATTAAAAAGGTAATAAAAAGTAATAAAAAAAGTAGTAGAAAAGTACTACTTTTTTATTACCTTTTTAATACCTTTGATATTTAATATTATTCATAATATTGATATTTGTTCACAAACTGACACTTGATAATTTACCCTACTACTTCATTCAGTTTTAATTAATTATATATATTTTAACCATTAAAAACATTAATTTTACTATTTGTCTCAGATGGTGAGTGCCTGTATTGCCTTTTCTCCTTGATCAGGTAAAACAATTTCAAGCACATTAATATTTACCACTGACTATTTACCTCCTGCATGTAATGTCATGTTTCCCTCTTCATGACGTTTTCGACTGCACTTATCACTGTACCTGGGAATTTATTTTCCTAGTCCTCTTCTGTTCTTTGACATTCCCCCTTCAACCTCTTTAACACTTAAAGGGGTTGTCTCAATTCAGCAAATGCCATTTATCATGTAGATAAAGTTAATACAAGGCATTTACTAATGTATTGTGATTGTCCATATTGTCTCCTTTGCTGGCTGGCTAGCCCAGTGCTATTTGCTGTGGTGTGCAAGCATGACCACCACCAGGGCCAGCGTCATAACCCGGCATCCCCGGGCAAGTGCCGGGGCCCAATGCTCCTGGGGGGGCCCACTGAGCTGCTATGAGCACTTCCATCAATACAGATGGGAGCTCTCACTGCTGTCACTTCACTTACGCAGTACCCCTTTGGTGGGGCCCTCTGAGCTGCAGAGACTCAGGACACGCCCCCTCTACACAGGACACATGCTGCCTGAGGAGAGAGATAGAGGGCTGGAGCTGCGAGTGAGTCTGCACTGTGACTGCACTGTGACTGTCTCTTGTCTCTTGTCTGTGGGACAGAAGGGGGGGACTCTCCGATCTGCTGCTGCTTCATTCTATTTAGTTGTATTACTGTTTCATTAAGCAGTTTGCCTCCATGATACCTGCCCCCCCCACATCTGCCCCCCCCCCCATATCCTGTACTATCTCATCCTCATGGGGCCCCTGCTGTCTCCTTTCCTCCCTCATGTATCCAGAGCTCCTGTTTCACCCCCTATCTCCTGTTGCTGCCCTGCACAGACCTCCTGCCCCTACTTCTTGTATGAATCCCCCTCAGAGCCCCTTCCACCTACTTGCTGTGTCCACCCCTCCTGTCCATCCAGGGCCCTTGTCTCACTCCTCTGCCTCTCATTATGGTGGCATCTGAACAGCATTCACCATAAGGACCTTCTAACGTCACAGGGTCATGTGACTGTGCCCCCCACCCCGTACTGTGCCCCTTTATACCCTGCATTGTGCCCTCTTACCACACCCTGTGCAGTGCCCATAGTCATTCCCTGTACTGTGCCCTCTTATACCCTTTTATCCGGTCACTGTATGGTGGTTTTATCATTGTATGGCGGTGTTATCACTATATGGCGGTGGTATCCAATAACTGCATGGCCATAACTGTATCCCCTTCCCTGCCCACGCCATCCTTTTTTAGAACTGGCATGAGCGGGAAAAGATACAGATTGCGGTGCTAAGGACCTTTGTGCCACAATCTGCGTCAGAAATTAGCCTAAGGCTACTTTCACACCTGCGTTTAGGTGCGGATCCGTCTGGTATCTGCACAGACGGATCCGCACCTATAATGCAAACGCTTACATCCGTTCAGAACGGATACGTTTGCATGATAATGCAAACGGACCCGTTTAGACTTTACATTGAAAGTCAATGGGGGGACGGATCCGTTTGAAAATTGAGCCATATTGTGTGAACTTCAAACGGACCCGTCCCCATTGACTTACATTGTAAATCTGGACGGATCCGTTTGTCTCCGCACAGCCAGGCGGACACCCGAACGCTGCAAGCAGCGTTCAGGTGTCCGCCTGCTGAGCGGAGCGGAGGACAAACGCTGCCAGACTGATGCATTCTGAGCGGATCCGCGTCCACTCAGAATGCATTAGGGCTGGACGGATCCGTTCGGGGCCGCTTGTGAGAGCCTTCAAACGGAACTCACAAGCGGAGCCCCGAACGCTAGTGTGAAAGTAGCCTAACATAGACGTATTTCTATATAATAAATGACCCCCTAATTGTATTATTATTTGGGGGTAGGGCTAATATCATTATATTATATAGATTCTAGTGTATTATACTGTGCCTTGTATTTCCCAGTAGAAAATGATCCTTGGGAAACAGTCCTCACCACTGACCACCCGGACCAGGTAGCGCTCTGTCAGTACATGGCGGCCTCTCCGCCACGCTGCTCCGCTTATTCTGGGTTCACATCCCATTTGTGCCATCCATTTAATGTATACCAAAAATATATGCGTTAACAGATGCCTCAGACTGATGCCGCACGGTGGCGTCCGTTCACCATACAGTTCCATTGTAAAAAAACATATACGTTAACGTATGCATTTTTTACTTGACTCTGCAGGATACAAAAACGTGGAGTGCTGCACATTTGTATACATCAAACCGATAGGAAAAACGTGATGTGAACACACATTGGGGGGGGAGGGGGGCGTACTAAAATTTGCTGTGGGGCCCAGTCGGTTCTACCTATATCACTGCACATCTCCTTCTCTGCTCCAGGCCTGGCTCACTGCTGCAGCGGGCCGCCGGAGAGAAGGAGCGCAGGGAGCTGCGGTTAGTGAATGACAGGACCACCAGCTCCCCTGCAATGATAGGTATGTGAGGGAGCCACTGGGGGGTCATTCATCACACAGTATAATGACTCCCAGTGCCCCCCATTTAGTATAATGATCCCCATTGACCCTCCATTTAGCATAATGACCACCAGAGCCCCCATTAAATATAATAACCCCTTGTGCCCCCTCCATACAGTATAACCCCCAGTGTGGGGGCGATTGGGGGTCATTATTCTGAATGGAGGGTCACTGTGGGGTCATTATACTGTGAGGGCCCTTTACATAGTATAATGATCCCCAGTGTCCCCCATTTAGTATAATGACCCCCAGAGCCCCCTCCATACAGTATTCCCCCAGTGTGGGGGCTACTGGGGGCAATTATTCTGAATGGGGGTGACTGGGGGTTATTATTCTGAATGCAGGGCCACAGGTGGTCATAATACAGTGTGGGGGGGGGGGGGAAATTGGGGGTTCATTATACTGTGTGAAGGGCCACTAGTAGTCATTATACTGTGTGAAGGGCCACTAGTAGTCATTATACTGTATAGGGGCCACTGGGGGTCATTATACCGTGTGGGAGCCACAGGGGGACATGTCAATGTAAAAAAATGCCTCATGGGGGCCCACTGGGATTTATCACCCAAGGGCCCACATGAACCTGGAGCCGGCCCTGACCACCACTACTGCTAGATTCCAGGGTGGCCAGAACTCCTGGATATGAGCAGTGTATAATGTGATGAAAAAAATAATGAAGCCAGCAATATGGAAAATCCCAATACATTAGTAAGTGGCTTGTATTAACTTTGTCTACATAATAAATGCCATTTGCTGAAGTGAGGCAACCCCTTTAATGTCATAAACTGTACGACCTTATCAAAATCTCTCTTCGCATACCTACTCCTACACTAATTCCTTTCTTCTCTCCTGAAAACCCCTGTTCCCTTCTCTGCAGTTCTCAGAAGATAACCTTAGTAATTATCCCAGCCTGACAATTATACCGTTCTCCATTGATCACAGGCTATCTTGTGGTTCCTCCTCTAAATCATCAGTTCATTCCTTTCTACTTTTTTCTAGATATAATAAACATATTCGCTTATATAGGGGTAATTTATCATCTGTGTTTAAAGGTGAAATCCTATCATAAATGTTATGGCTTATATATGTGGGAGTATGACCTTTAGGACCTCAACTACTCCCCAGAAGGGAATACCACCGCTTCTTTTGTTTTTTACCCTGCACAGTGATGTTCTTATCCATCTTCTGTGCAGGGTTGGAAATGAATAAAGCTTTACTGCATACTGAATGAATAGAAGCACTGAAATGCAGCGGAATTTAGTGGTGTGACGAATCCGCAGTTGGAATTTATAAATGTGCGAGAGTACCTTTAAAGGTTTTTTTGCTGTGTCAAGATATTGACGACCTATCCTCTGATCGGCGGGGGTCTGACTTCAACCAGCTGATCGTCTGGTGTGCTGGAAGAGGCTGCGGTGCTTGTGTGAATGCTGCATCCTCTTTATTGTTTTCCTGCACACTGTCTCCCTTGTAGTCATGGTGCAGTGTAACTACACCTTCCTCTCCAATTCAAGTGAATTAGACGAACAACTATAATTATACTGCACTGCCACTAAAATTTATTCCAGACGAGGTGGTGGCGCACACACGTGCCACAGCCTCTTCAACCAGCTGATTGGCGGGGGGGTCGGGAGTCGGACCCCTGCAGATCAGATACTGATGATCAATATCCTGACACTGCACAAGTCCTTTAACAGGCAAACATTTATAATGTTAGAAATCTGTATGTTGTTTAAAGTCTCAAAAATGTTTTTCATAAACATCTGCTTTTCCATAATGATATGCACAAAAGTTTATTTTATGAGCATTAACACTGCAATTAAATGTTGAATTCACAGCACCAAAATCTGCAGCTATTTGCAGTAAGTACATGTTGATGGGGCTTTAAAAACTCGATTCATGTGTAAATGGTAAAAAAAAAGAACTGAGGCATGCTTTACATTTTCTAATCCACATAGGCCCTGATTTATCATACCTTCACTCCAGAATTCTGGCATCAAAAAGTTGCAAAATAGGGCTTTTGCTACTTTTTTTGCACTCACTTGCGCAAAATGTATGCGATTGCGCAAAAATTTCACTCTCTTGCGTGAAGTTTTGCGACTTTTTGCATGTGTACACCACTCACTCCAGTTTTGTAATATGGGTGGAAAAGTGGTCGTGGCGAGCTATGTTAATGCGTTTCACTTCAGATTTATAATTGAGACTTTTTTTTTAAGTCGCAAATAAGTCACAATCTCACTCCAGGAGCAGGGTGGAGTAGGAAAACTGGAGTAGCTTCTCTGGACAGAAGTGTTAGGCTTAAGGACAAGCCAAATTTATCAAACAACATGCAACATTTGATAAATGTGGCACAAAGTACTCCAACACAGACTGAAGCAAAACTGACTTCAAATATTCTCCTAATGATAAATCCCCCCCTTAGTGTCAGTTCTGCAGTGGATCTGTAGTAACACATGCAGAGTCTTTGGTGGAGTCGCAGCTAAATCAGCAGCATACAAAATCCGCATTTGCCACGAAGACAAGAATCACTGACGGGAAATACTGACCTTTACATTCTTCTTTTCTCTCACATTGTATTTACCTGGATTATGTTGCTGTTTGAGCTCTTGGAGTCTGCGCTGACAAAGACACTGAAGAATGGGGTTGCCCTGTATGTTCCTGAGACAGTCTTCAACACAGTCATAAAATTATCGCCCCGCCAGTTACCTGAGACATTCCATCCACCAACCTTAATGCACAAAAGACAGTAACAAACACTGGATATTACAATTACAGAACAACTGGTGCTTGGGGTGAGGAATAAATAAAGAGCCCTTTTAGGCTACGTTCACACTTGTGTTTACATCTTCCGGTATTAAGATCCGGCAGAGGATCTCAATACCGGAGAAAAGCGCTTCCATTTTGTCCTCATTTTGTCCCCATTTATTGTCATTTTGTGCTCCAAAATGCATTGCTGCGGTTTTATTTTCGTCATGGGATGCAGAGCAAAATGTATCAGGCATGACCCACAATGCAAGGCAATGGGGAAGGATCCATTTTCTCAGACACAATAGAAAACTGATCCGTTCCCCATTGACTTTCAATGGAGTTCATGACAGATCTGTCTTGGCTATGTTAAAGATAATACAACCGGATCCGTTCATAATGGATAGAGATGGTTGTATTATCAGTAACGGAAGCGTTTTTGCTGATCCCTGGCTGACCAGGCAATAACACAAGTAGCTTTACACAGGCCAACATAGCGTAAGATGATCGGGGGCAGTCACTGCATTTGCACAAATGTTTATTCTTGATAATTGGCCCAATCATTACCGCATACAAAAGGGTCTCAAAGAAATCTAGTCGATGGTAAACAAAAATGATTTATTGATAATGATTACAACCAACATCATAACCAATATAGCAGTGAAAAGGTTTTGGATCTGCTACATTTTATTAGATATGCATAATATTTTTGACTTTGACTCAGTTCACATTTGCATCATGGCTTCTGTTTATAACAGAAAGATAAACACTGTGACGGGATTCATCACACATGGACACCATTGACCCTACTGACTTATAGTAGAATCCATGAGGTCTTGTCATGGTGTCTGTCATTTTATCAAAGATGTGCTATTTTACCTGTCATCTGACAAAATCTGCAATGGAAAGTGTGACACAGGCCTTTCCAAATCAGTTTGATTTATATAGTGTGTCTCATGCGTCCCCAACCTGGGGTTAAATGGTGATAACTACTATGTGCATCCATTTTAAATTATTACACAGAGCTATAGTGGTGCTTGAAAGTCTGTGAACCACTCACAGTTTTCTATATTTCTGCATAAATTTGACCTAAAACTATATATCAGATTTTCACACTTAAAAGTAGGTAAAGATAACCAAACCAAAAATATTAGACATAGTCATTTATTTCTTGAGGAAAATGATCTAATATCACATGTCTGTGAGTGACAAAAGTATGTGAACCTTTGCCATCAGTATTTGCTGTGACCACCTTTTGCAGCAATAAATACAATGTAATGTTTCCAGTAATTCTTTAAAAGTTCTGCACATCAGCTTGGAGGAATGTTAGCCTATTCTTCCGTAAAAAAACAGCTTTAACTGTTGTGGGTTGAACTGCTCGCTTCAGGTCCTTTCACAATACTTTTATATGATTAAATCAGGGCTTTGACTTGGCCATTCCAAAACTTTCTTAGGGTTAACTGCTTAGGGTCGTTGTGTTGCTGCATGACTCACATTCTCTTGAGATTCTTGAGATGGACATATTCTTCTTGAGATGAACACATTCTTCTTGAGATGGACAGATGTCCTGACATTTTCCTTTAGGGGATGTTCACACAACAGAAGGGACATGTCTATGCCAAAATTCCACTGAAAAAGTCATCATGTGAACGTCCCCTTAGAATTTTCTGGTATCATTCAGAATTTATTGTTCCATCAATGATGGCAAGCCACACAGGCCCAGATACATCAAAACAGGTCTAAACGATGATACTATCACCACAGTGTTCACAGATGGGATGAGTGTTTTTTTTTTGCTAGAATGCAGTTGTTTTCCTTTCTCCGAACATAACACTTCTCGTTTAAACCAAAAAGCTCTATTTTGGTCTCATCCAACCACAAAACATTATTCCAATAGCCTTCTGGCTTGTCCAGGCGATCTTTAGAAAACTGCAGACATGCAACACTGTTCTTTTTGGACAGTATAGGCTTTCTCCTAGCAATCCTGCCATGCACAACATTGTTGTTCAGTATCCTCCCGATAGTGGAGTAGACCTTTAGTTGCTTAGAAGTTACTTTGGGTTCCTTTATGACCTCACAGACTATTACACACCTTGTTCTTGGTTGGTAGACCAGGCCTAGGGAAGGGTAATAATGGTCTTGAATTTCCTCCATTTGTGCACAGTCTGTCTGACTGTGGATTCGTGGAGTCCAAACTGTTTAGACTTGGTTTTATCACCTTTTCCAGCCTGATGAGCATCAACAACTCTTTTTATGAGGTCCTCAGAAACCTCCTTTGTTCGTGCCATGATACTCTTTCACATACATGTGTTGTAAAGATCAGACTTTGATATATCCCTTTTCTTTAAATAAAACAGGTTGCCCACTCACACCTAATTGTCATCAAATTAATTGAAAACACCTGATTCTAATTTCACCTTCAAATTATCTGCTAATCCTAAAGGTCCACATATTTATTTTCCTCAATAAATACATGATTTTTTTATTTGGTTATCTTTATCTACATTTAGGACTTGTGTGAAAATCTGATGTAGTTTTAGGTCAAATTTATGAAGAAATCTAAAAAAATTCTGCAGGGTTCACAAACGTTCAAGCACCACTGTACACGAAAACTGCCATAAGGTCACAGGTGAAATGGAGGTCACTTATTTTTGCTATTGCGATTAAACACAGGTGAAGGTTAGGCCTGGGCTAGATGGCTACTTTAGCTGCATTCGTTTTCCCATTCTCTACTTTTGGATTAAAGGGAATTCGTCAGCTCCAAAAATCACCCGCCAAATTAGAATAAGTGGTGTATAGTGTAAGTGGTGTAAGTGGTGATGAGTCCAATTATGTAATTTTTATCTTCATATTCACTTGCATTCCTACACTGTGCTCCAACAAATCAGCAGTAAAATACATTGAGAGGACTCCTGCGCTCACGCCTACAATGGAGAGGACTCAAAGAGGAGTCCTCTCAATGCATTTTGCTGCTGGTTTGTTGGAGCACAGTGTCAGAATGCAAGTGAGTATAAAGATAAAAATTACATAACCGGATTCAGCATAATTTACACTATACATAACTTATTCTAGTTTATCCAGTGTTTCAGAGCTGACTTTAAAGTATGGAAAATTCCTATCATCCGATTAGAATCGTGTGATTAGCTTCTAACTAGGGTTGCTCATGGTCTTGGGATATCCATTTATACAGGCCTACAGACTTGAGGCTGAAAACAGTAAAAGCAGCAATCATGTCAGAATTTTCTGTTTTGTTCGATTTTATTTGAAGCAGGCAGAAAAAAAGTTTCACAAAGTATATGTGTGAAAGCTAGAATGTCACCTTCTTTATGAGGTCAGTGAGAGGTTTTTCTTTAAGCTCCTCAATTTTCTGCTCCTTCAGACAGGAGAGATAAAACCGCTGTGTCTTCATCTCCGCCTCACTGCTAGAGTTAAATGTGGCATTCTCTGAATTGGGAAGAAATATAGTAATTAAGCATTAGGCAATGTCTGTTATTAGCACACTCAGAATAAGGTGGATTGAGCTCTCATTTCTTTCTTCCAAGATACAGAACATACATCTACATTTGCAGTATCCCACCCTGTTCAAACTTTATAGCTCCCCTGTTATCTGTTCATATATTAAATTCATCTTATTGTTACCAATTCAAAATTTTCCAGTTTTTTGTATAAGAAATTCCTATATTGATGACCTATCCTCACGATAGGTCAACAATATTAAATCGGCAGGGGTCTGACTCCCAACACCCCTGCTGATGGACTGTTGGAAGAGAATGCAGCGCTTGTATGAGCACTGTATTCTCTTCAGTCTTTTCTTCATTGGCGCTGCAATGTTGACTGTGAGCATGTGTAATTGAGCTCTTCCATCCCCATTCACTTCAATGAGAAAAAGCAAATGGAGTGTAAATACTGCTTCCCATTGAAGTGAATGGGACAGAGGATCTGCAATTACACCTGCTCGCCACTGTGATGTCAACGGCAAGCAGGTAAACAGTGAAGAGAAGGCAGCGCTCGCAGGACCCCTGCCGATCTGATATTGGTGGCCTATTCTGAGGATAGGTCCCTGGCCAATCCCTTTAAAGGGATTGTCTCATCAGACAATTTCTGTCTATACACCCTATTAATTGGGGCATAGGCATCATAGAGTGCAGTCCTCTGCTTACAGCCTGATTTTAAGAGCCAGAGAAGAGGACCAATAACAAGCATGGCTCTCATTCTTGCAGTCTCCTGATCTTCATATATCACAGTGATCAGCTTACAGCAACTTTGCCTGGCAAAATCAGCTGCTTACCAGGAATCTTGGGAGCCAGACGCATCATGGCAGCTTTCATATTATAGGGTTTATCTCTGATGTTACAAACCCTCTAAACTGTACATCACCATTATTTAAAGGTAATGTTCAGAATATACAGTGCTAAGGAACTGCATAAACGGCAGTTCTCCAGCATTAGAATTAGAAAAGTCAGAGGAGAAGAGCGTTTCATATATTACACTCAAATAATGAAATTACAAAATTCTCAGCATTCTCACCAAGTATGTGTTTCAGCACAGCCTGATTCTGATCCCATATACTGTTAAATGTATTCCATCTTGACCGTCCATCTGGTAATGGGTTTCTCTTCATCCAACCCCCACAGGAGTATTGATAGAAGTCTTCACATGGGTCCACATCTCTGTCTATGGAATCTAGTATTCGTCCAGCTACAGAAATGCAGGCTTCAGAGAGACACAGAGATCGGGACTTGTCTGAAGATTTGACAACACAACAGAAGTTAATATTAATACAAATATAGTGTAGATGGTAAGGCTGTGGAAGTCTAGAGAAAAACAAGTGATAGTGAGTAAAATGTCCGATCTAATTGAACCTAACTGTGTCAGAATGGATAACAGTAAAAAGAAGGCGACATCTGAGGATGGGTTTCCACCTTGAGGTTTTTTATGTATTTTTTTTAGTCAATGCAAAAAGATTCAAAAAGAGAAGACTCAAGGACAGATTTACTAAACCTATAGAAGGTGTAGGCTTAGACAGGATTGTCTAGACCTGCACAAGATTTATCACCAGGGCTGAGACTGGATGATAAATCTGGTGCAGGGATAGATACTTTTCTCTAACTCTGTACCAACTATTGGTTGGTTAACTTTGAGACAGAATTGTGGAGAAAAACTTTATATCTTCCCAGCCCTTTTCAAGCAAGTTGGAAAATGTAGAAACCCAAATTCCACCAATTTGCTCAACTTTTTTTCAACATATTCTAGATACTAGATATTCTAGTAAATCTGGACCTGTCTTTCCTTTATATGTATCCTTCATGCACCATTAGTGTGGAAACCCAGCCTAATAAATGCACTGCAGCAACATAATTATGACTCCCTAGTTGTCACATAACTCTTTAAAGTGGACTGGCCCCTAACTTTTTCTAACTCTCAGAGCCAGAAGGACCAGTAACCTCCCCATGCTGAAGCTTGTAAATACATACTTGTGAACCTGGCCTGACAGTGTATATTAAAAGTGGTTGTCTCACTTCTGCAAATGTTGTCATGTACACAAGGCACTTACTAATGTACTGAAATTGTCCACTTTGCCTTCTTTGCTGGCTCGATTTATTTTCATATCATATTATACAGTGCTCATATCCAGGGGTTATGACCACCCTATGATCCAGCAGCGGTGGTTATGCTTGCACACTGTTGAAAAAGCGCTGGCCTCCCTGGCTGCTGGGACAGAGGAAGCGCACATAGGCACACATGCGCAGCAACTCCCATCCTGCAGATCATACCCCCTGTATACGAGCAGTGTATAATGTGATGGAAAAATTAATAGTAAGTGCCTTGTATTAACTTTGTCTACATAATAAATGCTATTTGCTGAGGTGAGATTTTCTGAGATTTCAATCCTCTGGTTAGGTCATCCATATCTGATCGGTGGAGATCTGACACTCGAGACCCCACCAGCTGTTTGAGAAGGCACCAGCACTCCTGTTAGCACCACGGCCTTCTCTGTGCTTACCAAACACAGCGCTGTAATGTATAGCGGCTGTGCTTGGTATCGCGCTCAGCCCTATTCACTTCCATGGGGCTGAGCTTTGCCTAGGCCATGTGACCTATGAACATGTTGTCGCTGGCCTAGGAAAAGCCGAGAGAAGGACGTGGCACCACTGCAAGCTCTGCTGCTTTCTTGAACAGCTGATTGGCGGGGGTTCCGAGCGTCGGACCCCCACTGTTTAGATACTGATGACCTATCTGGAAGATAGGTCATCAGTATTAAAATCTTGGAAAACCCCTTTGAGGAAACAGTGCTACTTGCAGATTGAAGCAAAAACAAAAAAGGAATATAAGGTTCATTCATGATGATCAATACTGTCAAGTAATTGCTGCAACAGCAACTATGGATTGTGAATGAGGGCTAGGAATAAGCACTGAAGGGCAAGGTAGCTGCACAAATTGCAGAATGACTTGCAGAAATATTCCAATTATACTGTATCCCCAGGTTTACTACTAGGATTTTTATTTCCATGCATGCAGGAAACACACCTTCTGCATAAGTGCAGACCTTGCAGAGTTTGCACCAAAGTATCTGCATTACTGCAGACCCAGCTCTGGGCAGTGAGCCACAAGCAAAGCCAACAATGTAAAGTGGAGATTTTTATTTTGACCAAGAGACATGGAATAGAAAAATGGATCCGCAATCACAATCCTTTACAGAGAAACTCCACCGTTGGAACCCATTTGTACCTTATGTCTAATGAAATGATTTGAAAATGGGACTAAGAAAAGTCTATCATAATGGAGAAAAATCTCATGCACACGATCGTGTTTTGTGTCTGCATCCAGTCCGCATTTTTTGAGGGTCGGATGCAGACCCATTCACTTCAATGGGGCTGCAAATGTGGTGGACAGCATCCGTATGTCCGTTCCGTGGCACCCAGAAAAATACAGAACATGTCCTATTCTTGTCCGCATTAAGGGACAAGGATAGGACTGTGCTATTATGGGCCAGATGTTCCGTGTTCTGTTCTGCAAAAGGCACATGGCCGGTGTTCTGCCAAATCTCTATACCTTGCGAAAAGTCTATATCGGAAGTGACGCGGCCGCACTGGAAGTGACACAGCCGCACAGATATCAGCTGGAGGAGGGTGTGCACGGCGCTGCGCAAGCGCACATCCACCGGCTTAGCAAAGAATTATTGCAGCGCCGCAATAGAAGTACTTCATACACCGCACGCGCTCACTTAGGGGTATAGAGATTTAGCAGCGCAAAATGTTTCATCAGATCTCTCTACCCCTAAGTGCGCATGCGCCCACAAATCATCAGTTGCAGTTCATCCAAACGGATCAGTTTAGCCCCAATGCATTCTGAATGAATAAGGATCCGTTCAGAATGCATCAATTTGACTGCATTTGGTCTCCGTTGCGTTTTTGAGGCGGTCACTAAAACGCAGCTTGCAGCATTTTGGTGTCCACCTGACGATGTGGAGCCAAACGGATCCGTCCTCACTTACAATGTAAGTCAATGGGGACAGATCCGTTTTCACTGACACAATATGGTGCAATTGAAAACGGATCCAATGAAGACAGATCCATTTTGACTTAGATTTTTTTGAATGAATAACGCAAACAGATCCGTTATGAACGGATACAAGCGTTTGCATTATCGGTGCAGATCCATCTTTGCAGATACAAGACGGATCCGCACCGAACGCCAGTGTGAAAGTAGCCTAAGAAAAGCAAATCTATCTATCTATCTATCTATCTATCTATCTATCTATCTATCCATCCCTACTTCTGTAGACAAGTGCTTTGTTTGGAATATGCATTGGCAAGAACATTCCTGTTCCAATTACCACCCTGCTGGTGCCTCACTTGACACACATACTTTGTTCTGGCTCTGAAACAAAATAGTTTCCACAGAATCACAAGCAAATGGAGATGGTGTGGAGGTTAGATAAAAGTGGAAAGAACAGGTATCTTCTTAGAATCAGGTAACAGTAGAGCACCTGCCCCATTAACCTCTTCATTACCAAAGTGTTTACTCCCCTTCCTTACCAGGCCAATTTTTCAGTTTTAGCAATGGGACTAACAGCTAATAAATATTTAAAGGGGTATTCCCATCTCAGACAATGGGGGCATATTGCTAGGATATGCCCCATTGTCTGATAGGTGAGGGTCCCACCACTGGGACCCTCACCTACAACTAGAACGGAGTGGGGAGAGCTGTGTTCCTGGGGTCCATCCACCACCAAGCGATGCTCCCTGCTCCTCCCATAGAAGTGAATGGGAGAGCACCACGCACACGCGGCCACTGCTCCCGTTCATTTCTATGGGGCAGATGGAAATAGCCGTGCTCGGCTATTTTCGGCGGCCCCACAGAAATGAATAGAGGGCATTGCGCCCACCGTTCATTTCCCCGCTCCGTGCTTATTGTAGGTGCGGATCCCAGCGGTGGGACCTGCACCTATCAGACAATGGGGGCATATACTAGCGATATGCCTCCATTGTCTGAGATGGGATAACCCCTTTAATTTCTGAGCCAACCAACATAGGACACCTTAGACCTTTCTTTTGTGCCATTAGATGACAGATATATTTAAAAAAAATATTGACAGGAAAACTGTGACAATTATGCTATAAACGTATATTAAGACAAAACATTGCTAAAACTATTACCGTATTCTGCTATAATGGATGCTACTGCAAGACTTCAAAGGACTGGAGCACATTTTAGATTTTGGCGGCCAATTTTTCTATTGCTGGTTATGTGGCATTATACTGCCAGTACAGATGTCATACATTGCCAAAACATTAGAAACTCCATCAAAGTGACAATTTTTTTTTATGTTGAAGCCCCTTCTCCAGGTATTCATCTTAGGGAAATTTGGACATTTAAGGCTATTTTTCACAATGCGGATCTGTCATGGATCTGCAAAAACACTTCCGTTACAATATACAACCACATGCATCTGTCATGAACGGATCCAGTTGTATTATGTCTTATATAGCCAAGACGGATCCATCATGAACTCCATTGAAAGTCAATTGTGTCAGAGAAAATGGATCCATCCCCATTAACTTACATTGTGTGTCAGGACGGATCCGTCTCACTCAGTATCCCAGGACGGACAGAAACACGCTGCAGGCAGCATTTTGGTGTCCGCTTCTAGAGCAGAATGGAGACTGATCAGAGGTAAACTGATGCATTCTGAGCAGATCCTTTTCCATTCAGAATGTATTAGAGCAAAACTGATCCGTTGTGGACCGTTTGTGAGAGCCCATTATGGATCTCACAAACGGAAAGCCAAAACGCTAGTGTGAAAGTAGTCTAAGGCTTTTGGTTTCTTTTTTTCAAGAAATGAAAAAATAGGCATGCGTTTCTATATTTTATGCACGAAAAAAAAAACACTACACTAAATCTAACTAAAATGAATACCTATATTTTAAAATATTTTTGTAATAAACGTATCTGTCCAACGGCGCAATCCTCAGCCTCAGCATTGCCTTGCTGGGAGAGATGCGCTGCTGAGCCACGGCCCTGGTGTCGCAACCACATTCTTAGTAACAGGATGCAATGATCTGTTTCTCCCTGCAGCGCACGTATGCTGGAGGAGACTAGCAGCGGGATGATTTCTTAGCTGCTCTATTACTGTATACTAGCGTTTTTGACCAATAGAGCGTTGAGTCAATGGACCTATCAGGTTCCGATCCAGGAACTCGGCACTCTATTTAAATCTTTTCCTGGTTATACACCAGCCAGTGATAGTCTTTGTTGGCTCTAGCTGGTTCCTTTGTTCCTGTATTGCTATTTGTTCCCAGTGTTCCTGACCCTGGCTTGTCTTCTGACCACTCTCTAGCTCATGTTTTGTTACTGCGCAGCTGGTCTGGTTCTGACCCTTTTCATAATACTCTGCTTTTGAGTTGTCTGTGTTGTGTGTCTTGCTCTTATACTAGTGTAGGGACTGTCATCCAATTACAGTTCTGCCATTCAGGGCTTACAATGCAAGTAGGTAGGGAAAGCGGGCTGAGTTCTAGTTCAGGGACTCACTGTCCTTGTCTGTCGCTACCTACAGTCATTACAATTTTCATTAAAGAAAAAGGAAAAAATGTGCGTACGTTTGTATATTTTACACACAAAATTCGCTATGCTATTACTAAAACTATGAAATAAAAGAGTGAAAAAATGTGTGTATGTACCGGTATGTAGTCTGCTATACAGTTACTAAAACTAATAACCATAGCTATAAGATTTTTTTTTTTTTACTTTTTATGTACTTTTAAATTAATTTTTTACTTTTATAAAAAAGGGAATGAACCCTTCCTACCACAGTCAGGGCAGGAAGGGATTAAGGCCCCTTTCACACAAACGAGTATTCCGTGCAAGTGCAAAGCATGATGCGAACGCATTGCACCCGCATGGAATCTGGACCCATTTATTTCAATGGGGCTGTGTACATGTGTGTTGGTTTCCATGCATCACTTCTGCATTGCGTGAAAATCGCAGCATGTTCTATATTCTTCGATTTTCACGCAACGCTGGCCCCATAGAAGTGAATGGAGCTGTGTGAAAATCGCATTGCATCCGCAAGCAAGTGCAGATGCGATGCATTTTTCACGCATGGTTTCTAAGAGATGTTGTTTGTATACATTCAGTTATTTATCACATGCGTGAAAAAGGCTTTCAATCGCATTGCACCCGCACGATAAAAACTGAACAACTGAGCACGGTGGCAAACAAAACTGAATGGACTTGCTTTCGAAATCGCACAGTTTCCACTTAACACATCCGGACCTTATACAGACACGCTCGTCTGCAAGGGGCCTAACTGACAGACAGCATGATCACAGTTCACTTTACAGTCGGCAGGGTTCGCTCTGACATAGCTGAATGCTCCCCTGCCAGCTTTATATACTGTAACTTCACACAGGATCATTGTAACACTTGTCACAATGATCACATGCCCGAAGACCAATTTTGGCTGGTCTTCGGGATCTTCAATGTGACGGCAGCTAATGACAGCGCGGTAATAATGATCTGCAGCACCAGAGGGGTATTGTTCATTGTTGAAGGATGCAAGGTTGTTTTTGCTTCTCCACTGATGCTTTGAGAATGTTGAATTATGGACCTGGAACACTTTCTCAGGGAGTACAGACATATTAAAATTACTTGAATATCTTACCCAAACAGGGAATTACAAGCTGTAAGGGTGCATCCACACGACCGTATAAATGGATCTGCATCGGTTCTGCAAATTTGCGGAACGGGTGCGGACCCATTCATTTCAATGGGGCCGCAAAAGATGCGGGCAGCACACCGTGTGCTGTCCGCATCCGTTGTTTCGTTCCATGGCCCCGTAAAAAAGATAGAGCATGTTGTATTCTTCTCCGCAGTTGCGGCCAAGAATTGGCATTCTCTATAAGGCACAGAGATCATGTTTTGCGGATCCGCAATTTGCAGACCGCAAAACACTTACGGTCGTGTGAATGCTCCCTAAATCTGTTGAAATAATCTGCTAATTGTAACTAGTTGTGTCTAGTATCAACACTGTTTCAAGCACTCGGTAGGATTGTGCTAACAAAGTGGAGAGTAATGTGAACTACAGGCTTGTAGAAACAGTGACCATGCCTGGGATGAAGTTGTACTGTATCTCTGTGCAGCACCATCTGATGAGATTTGAAGGTAAAAGCTTAATTAAATAGTACTGTACTTGAGGGTCTAAGAGCACTGTGAAGTATTTATTTTTTCACTGGAGTTCGGCCTAATACACATTTCCCATTCTAGTCCATTAAGGAAACCACCGTTCCTCTTCCATCATCTTGTATTCGTAATATTTTCTATAATGTTTAATGATTCATTTTTATTAATAATTTATCTTGTTCTATATTTAGAACATGGGAGTTTAGTACAATATATGTTAGTTTCAGTGTTGGACTAGGTTTCCTTGGGTCCACCAGAGGAAATTATTTTTAGGGCTCAAGCTGCATATAATCAATAAAGTTTAATAGATAATAATTTAAAGTAACAGGCCAAGTGCCCTCAAAGGAAATTCTTTTTTTTTCCTTCTTGACCTTTAGGGACCACTATGGGATCAGAGCCAGAGCCCATCGGAAGATCCTCTGGTACTCTGGTGGGCCAGTCCAACACCTGTTAGTATCATCACCTAGAGACCAGTATGAATATGCAAAATCACAAGCAAATGGAGATGGTGCTGAGGTTAGATGAAAGTGGAAAGAACAGGTATCTTCTTGGTACCTGAGACTTGCTGAACTCCCAAAGCAATTAGACTTCCAATGAGCAACAATCCTAGAACTGCACTTAGGATGCCCAGAAAAACTTCAGGCTGAGATCTACCTCCAAGGAAACTAAAGATGTGCCCTCTTCCCTTCCGAAAACCAACCTGAAGAAACAAGTAGATAACAGATACAAAGATTGCATGACATTTTAAACTATTTTCCTTTTTATATTAGTGTTTTAGTTGGTAAACCCATAACACATAAGTTAATACAAAATTTATTTCCAGGGTCAAACATCCATGCTAAAGGGATTTTGTGGGACTACTAAATTGACCCCAGTCCTGGCACCACCGCTGACTGAAGGGCCTGGTAAACAAGGAACGGGAGCAGCGCTCCACAGTCAGCTTATCGTCAGCGATGCCATGAGTCAGACCCCTCACCGTTGCATTTATACAATTTTTTTATGATAAAGAAAGCAGACATCATAAATTCCATAGTAGCCATGATAAATAAAAATAACAAAGCCGATTATATATATATATATATATATATATATGAATGATATGGTCATCTAATTCTGGAAATGTAAATGTGAATTCCCATTTGAGCATTTATGGTATATCCCATGGATATGGGTTGTGGTGGAGGCAGCTGTTTTATATTGTAGAATGAGTCACTGCATCTGCCCAGGCATTTATCACACTGTGTATATCCCATAAATGCTGAAGATGGAAATACCTCTTTTAAGTCTACTCAGTTGCAGTGAATAAGCTGTGTTGATCGCTAACAGAGGTACATAGTTATTAATAATTAATAAGGATCTGAACCTAAAGAACTGACAGGCGAATAAATTGGTCTATACTGAGTTTAGCGTAAGATTTAGTACAAATTTTCTGCTAATCCTAGGAACTTTATGGAGCTGTAAGTGTAATGAACATAAAATTAAACATAGGATAATCCATTTTGGAAAGATATTACATGACAACTGTAAAAAATAGTCATACTGCTACTTAAACCAAAGACCTGTTCTTTTTTAAAAAATATATAACAGTTGGATTCATCCCCATCCAGGAAGAAGGTGGCAATACAATCAAGGTCCTGAATGTGATCTGTTATGCTGAATCCAGGGATGCCATCCAGCCGTTGCAAAACTACAACTCCCAGCATGCCTGGACAGCCTACAGCTATCAGCCTACAGCAGGTCATGTTGGGTGGCTAATCCCCAGTAATAGCCCTCCATTTTGTATCTGGAGACCATTGGCTGCCATATGCTGAATTTTTGCTCATACCTGACACAGAGACATTATGTCCTAAACCATTGGTACCATGTTCCCACCAAACTTCATAGAATGTACCCATCATTTAGTTTGTTAAAAATGTGATGATACTGAGGGTAACTTACAAGACATCTACCAGCAGATTTGTACCTATGAAACTGGCTGACGTATTGCATGTGCACATTGCTGAGAAGAATTATGTTTTATATATGCAAATAAGCCTCTAGGTGTAATGGCAACGCCCCCGTTGCTCCTAGAGGCTCATTTTCATATTTTAAAATTTTATTTTTCTCAGCGATGTGGGCATGGGACCAACACATGTTCCTTCAGGTGCCAAGCACACATGTAACAGGTCAGCTAGTTTTATAAGTACAAATCTGCTGACAGATGCCATTTAACCACATTTTTTAGGACTACCCATGCTTATTTGGATTTGGGGAGGGTGCCCAACACACACTATTTGCAAGATCATTCTTATCCAGATGGCTAAATATCTGGTGGTTGTCCTGCATCTCTCTGAGATTCCCATGAGGATGAGTCAAAAACTGGTATCAGATCTTGTATCCCTAATCAATGAAAATCGACTTTACCACCTCCCATTACCCACTGGAAACATAGGGTCGATGATATACAGTATATGGAGGATGGAGAAACTAACCACACCAGTTTGAGACAAACTTGAATCCTTTGTGATGGAAATGGTCCGATCAGTGGTGAACTTTGGTCAAGTTGTGTATGCCCTGTAGCTTTAGGGTCCATTCACACATCCACAGAATGGGTCCCCATCCGTTCCGCAATTTGCATCTGCATTTCCGGAGCGTGCCCCCGATCTTCCGGTCCGCGGCTCCGGAAAAATATAGAACATGTTCTATTCTTGTCCGCAATTGCAGACAAGAATACACTACCGCAATTCACTACGGATGTGTGAATGGACCCTTAAGGACGGACAAGTTCTGTTGTTGCTAAAGAATGCTAACCTTGGGATAAGATGCAGCACATGATTTTTAACTACTATAATGCTGTTGTTAGTATGGCCAGGAAGTATTGCCTTATATGAATAACTAATCAAATTACTAGTTTTGCTAACCTATAAGACTGTATGTTTTTATAATAAAGTTGGGAAATTGCTTGAGACCATAGTTGGGTCTTGTATATTCTTTTATCTAATCAGGAGTTGTGCTGGGAGGGCAGAAGAGCGTAAATTGCACTCACACCTTCATATCTTCTTAGGCCCCACTCATCCTCTTTTAGGGATCTCTCAAATACAGGCACTTCAGAATGCTTAACAAGCTGACCAAACTTAGGGCTCTCGTAACAATGGTCTCCAGACAGGGTCTCTGCACCTTTCCTTTTTCCCTTTTTTTAGTCTTGTTCCTTTCTGAATTATACAGTACAGTGGCATGCAAACGTTTGGGCAGCCCTGGTCAAACTTACTGTAGCTGTGAACAGTTAAAGGGAACCTGTCATCAACTTTCTGCTGCCCATACTAACAGCAGAATAAAATAGAGACAGGTGAGTTGATTTCAGCGGTCTGTCATTTATAAGTTAAAATTAACTGGTTGTCGAGAACCAACATCACAATCATTGCAGACTGTGCCTGGAAAAGAGTCACGGCCAACTGAGAAGAGTCATGGTTATTCATAAATTCCTGCTCTCCCTGCCGATGATTGACAGCCTTCTACCTAGATTTCTCCCTTTCTTTCTAGGAGAGAACTGACAATCATGAGCAGATGGGCGGGAGAGCAGGAGATTATAAATAACCATGACTCTTCTCAGGTAGATTTGACTCTTTTCAAGGGTTGGGCTGCAATTATTATGATGCTGGTTCTTGGCAACCACCTACTTTTAGCTCATGAGTGATACACCGCTGAAATCAGCATTTCTGTCACTAATTTATGCTGTCCTCAGTCAGGTCCGCATAAAGTTGATGACAGGTTCCATTTAAGCAAGTTGAAGATGAAACGATCTCTAAAAGGCATAAAGTTAAACATGAAACACACATTTCAACATTTTAAGCAATGTTAGTGTATTATTTTGGCTTTGTACAATTTTAGAGTAAAAAAAAAGCAAGCAAAGGAGTACCTTACAAAAGTATGGGAACCCAAGGAGATTTGAGCACTCAGATAACTTTGACCAAGGTCTCAGACCTTAAATAGCCTGTTAGGGTTAAGGCTTGTTCACAATCATTGTTAGGGAAGGCCATTTCAAAGCTTTATAAATACCCAGACTCCTCTAACCTTGTCACAAAAAACAACAGCTGCCTAACACTCTGAAAATGAGAATGGTTTAGGTCCACAAAGCAGAAGAAAGCTATTGTCATGCCCTGCTCAGGTTATGTGCAGAGGTCTGCCAGGTTAGTAGCACGTGTGTAGCCTTTTGTTTTTGTTTTAGAGTTGAGCTGTATCCGCCTCCCTTCAGGTGCACTGGGTGGGGTCGTTGGTATGAGTTTAAATTACGCCCACTCCCAGTGTCCTGTGCGGGTTATAGCTTTTGTCTTACTCAGTGGAAGAAAGGATTTGCTGTTCCTGCTCGGTAACAAGATACGTTGGTTTTGTTTTTCTTGTGATTGTCTGTCTAGGCTGTTAGAGAGACGCCTGCCCCCTCCAGGTCCTGAGGGAGCAGGCTGCCTCTTTCCCCCTTTCACCATCTTAGGGATTTTAGGGAATCTTCAGCCACGGGACACGTTCATTCCCATCTTCAGGGTCTGAACGTGGGCATAGCAGCCTAGGGAGAGCTGGTAGGGATTTGTCAGGAGGTGACCTTTATCCCCAGATTCTTGCCTAGACACTTGTTTGGTGGTATTCTGTGTATCTTGTCCAGCGTGACAGCTATAAGAAGATAGCAAAGTGTTTTCAGGTTGCCGTTTCCTCAGTTCTCAATGAAATTAAGAAATGGCAGTTACCAGAAACAGAAGAGGTCAACAGAATGTCTGGAAGACCAAGAAAATTTTTAGGGACAGCTGCTCGTAGGATTACTAGAAAGGCAAACCAGAACCTCCACTTGAGTGCAAAAGACCTTCAGAAAGATTTAACAGACTGGAGTTGTGGTACATTGTTCTACTGTTCAGCACCACTTGCACAAATATGGCCTTCATGGAAGAGTCATCAGAAGAAAACCTCTCCTGCATCCTCACCACAAAATTCAGCATCGGAAGTTTGCAAAAGAACATCTAAACAAACCTGATGCATTTTGGAAAGTCCTGTGGATCGATGAGGTTAAAATAGAACTCTTTGACCACAATGAGCATTTTCTCTATGTTGGAGAAAAAAGGGCACATCATTTCATGAAAAAAAACACCTCTCCAACCATTAAGCATGGGGGTGAATCACTAATGCTTTGGGACTGCGTTGCACCCAATGGCACAAGAAAAATTTCATGGGTAGAGGGAAGAGTGAATTCAATGAAATTCCAACACATTCTAAAAGCAAACATAAGAACAACTGTAAAAAAGCTGAATTTGAAAAGAGGATTGCTTATACAAATGGATAATGATCCTAAATGTACCTCACAATCCACAATAGACTACTTCAAAAGACACAAGCTGAAGGTTTTACCATGGTCCTCACAGTACCCTGATCTGAACATCATTGAAAATCTGTGGATAGATCTCAAAAGAGCAGTGCATACAAGACAGTCCAGGAATCTCACAGAACTGGAAGACTTTTGCAAGGAAGAATGGATGAAAAACTTGGCTGGCTCCAAAAAGCGTTTACAAGCTGTGATACTTGCCAAAGCAGGTGCTACCAGGTACCAACCACGCAGAGTGCCCAAAGTTTTGCTTCAAGTCCTTTTCCTTTTTTGTTATTTTGAAAATGTAGAAGATGAAAAAAAATGTTTTTGCTTCAAATAGAAAGGGAATGTGTTATCTGTATACCTTTTGGAGATCATTTAATCTTCAACTTGCTTAACTGTTCAAGGTAACAGTAATTTTGACCAGGGGTGCCCAAACTTTTGCATGCCAGTGTATGTGTTGTTAATTTAACATGCTTGGAATTCATTTGTGAATTCTATTTGAACCTGCCCCATCTCTTTCCAGAACATTTAGTTCATTTGCAACACTCCTGGCATTTGATCATTTTGTCCCTGCTATGGGATGGTGTCTTTGGCAAGATTTGGTTATTCTTCATTAATTCTAAGGCTAACTTCAAACTTGCGGCAAAGCTATCTGGCATGCTGTTCCAGCATAGAACAGCATGCAGGTCCAGCATAGCCAGATAGTACCACATGCCTACCGGACTCCATTGACTATAATGGGATCCCGCCATATCCTGGCATAAATGCTGGGATTCGGCCAGGCAAAAACTGTTGCATACAGCTATTTTTGTCCTGCTGAATCCTGGCATTTATGCCAGGGAGCGTCCGGATCGTCATCAGACCCCATTATAGTCAATGGGGTCCGACGGGCACGCAGCACTAACTAGCTACGCTGCAAGTGTGAAGTCAGTCTTACTTTGGTTGACCTTGTTTGATTGTACTGTATGCTTTCTGTAATTTTTTTATTTTTTGTATTTCTTAAAACAAATGTATTTATCTGTCTTGTAATAATTATGCATTACATGGTATCCTCTTGTCTATTCACATTCAAAATTTCATTCAGACCTTTTCTATCTGTCAGCACAGTGCAGACATACACTCCCCTAAGGGCCTATGGGAATGCATGGGAAGTTTTGAATGTAAATAAAGTATAAACTGATTATTGTGCAGTGTTTTACAGTTAATTCAGTTTTTTCTTTTTTTTCCAGAGAATGTTTCATAAGCTTCAAGTGAGACACAAATCTCCCTCTTTTCAAAAAGAATAATGGTCAGATTAACATTCTCTTTATTCTTTACACAGGCATAGCACCATACAAACAGGTATGGTTGGGCCTGATACCGCAGCTCAGTCCTATTCACTTGAATGAGACTTAATGGCACCCCCATATAAATGAACCGCTGTGCCTGTGTAAACAATTAAGGGAACTTTTATTCTACTAATCATCAGGGGTCCCAGGGATCGGATCTCCACAATCAAATAAAGATGGTCTATACTAGTGGAACTATACTGTAAATTATTATTTGTCTTGTTCATATTCAAACTTATCTAACAGTATAATAAATAATAATGCAATATATAAACAGGGGAAGCGGATATTGTTCAGATTGTCTCTTACCTCTACAGTATCAGGAGATGAAGCTGTCTCCCCTGTAGAGTCCGGAATATCCTCATCATGAAACGTAGCACGTTTGTAGTCAGACATCTGCAAAAAGAAGGCAAACCATAGAATATACATTGTAGCAGCTTGTGTAAAAAACATTTGTTAATTATTTTTTATAAAATATATCAAGATACAAAAGGATTGTGAAAAAATAATGCAGTAAAAAAATAATCACAACACTTTGAAAATCAATGATTCTTCAGTGTAACAAGTCAATACTGACATTGCTCTGGCTTACTGAGATGAATCCCTAGTGGATAGGTCATCCGTATCTGTGGGAACTTGACACTCAGGACCCCCCCTCCCCCCGCCAATCAGCTGTTTGAGAAGGCACCGGCACTCACATTAGTGCTGTGACCTTCTCTCTGCTCACCAAGCACATTGGCATCCATTTGATAGCAGCTATGCTTGGTATCGCAGCTCAGCACCATTCACTTTCAATAGGGCTAAGCTGCGCCTAGGCCATGTGACCAACGGACCTGATGTAACAAGGCCTAGCAAAAGGTCCGAGAAGGCAGCGGTGCTACTGTGAGCACTGATACCTTCTCAAACAGCTGATTGGCGGGGGTTCCAGAGGATAGTTCATGAGTTCAAAAATATCGGAAACCCCCTTTAAGACAACACTTTTTCTTTTTTAAATAATTAAACCAGCCTGGCAATAATCAGATGCCTGTGGGTCCTGGTTCTTAAAACCCTGCTGATAGTCTGATATTCAAGATATCAGACTATCTGGCCATTTTATTTCCCAGCTTCTACAGGGGAAAAGTACAATAATATGCCAATCCTTCA
Source organism: Bufo gargarizans (assembly GCF_014858855.1). Taxonomy (NCBI): domain Eukaryota; kingdom Metazoa; phylum Chordata; class Amphibia; order Anura; family Bufonidae; genus Bufo; species Bufo gargarizans. Next base: position 216,679,682 of record NC_058083.1, read on the forward strand.
GCCATATCAAATTATACTTTTTTTTAAATTTTTTTATTATAACAGTGATTTTGACTTCTATGTCTATGCAGTTGTTTGCAGTCTTGTTTTTCATGGGTTAAGTTGTAGTTTTAGCATTTAAAGGGTTATTCCCTTAATAGTAAATTATGTCATATTGCTAGGATATGGCAGTCTAAAGGTCCTTTTACATGAGCCAACTGTGTAGGCATTGCCTAACCTTGATCGGAGGTGAGAACTGCATTTACATGCAACTCTTACCTCCGCTGTCTTGGAATGAGTGATTGCTACTACAAATGCTTTTTACTGTACAGATTTATTGTTTCTGGGAAGTAAATCACTGTTTACACAGAACAATCTGCTGCCCAGAAACGATGATTTTGGTATCTACATCAAGAATACTTTTACCTGATGAATGGCAAATCGTGTTAAAAAATGTCTATTTCCTGGCTGCAGAATAGTGGTGTAGAACATTGTGTCTTGCAGTAACACGCATAGGGAGTCTGCTGGGGTAGTGAAACAATACTGTGAGTCAGTAGGACATGCAAATGATAGGCGTTACTCTTAGAATCATTGCACACTTCACTTATTTGGGCAGTTACGGGGCCAAATAACTCAAGTGTGAACTCAGCCTTACAGGTCAATGTTAGCGCCAGGTATGAAGAACCGTGCAGAGGCCCAAGATCCTACTATAGCCTGAAAGAGCGCACTCCTTTTACACCAATTCACTGATTCCACATAGATTTCTACAGAACCTGTTCTATTAAACGCTTATACAAGTAGAGCCCCCAGAGTGGAGAGGGTGTCAGCAGTAAGTTTGTGTTGACGTCACTGATTATTTTGCCCTTCCTCTGATCCATCAGAGCAATTACCCACAAAAAACAGATCCTGTCTGTCGGGCATTCGCCTTTACTCTGTCAGCATTTGCTCAGTAATCCATCAGTATTGCTAAAGCCAAAAAAACAGGAGTGGATCCAAAACAGAGATGACAGGTGAATGGGATATTGGCATGTCATCTGTGTTTTGTACCCACTCCTGCTTTTGGCTACCAAATCATAAGCCAATTCTGATGCAAAATAGGGACCATGTCATGCAGGCCTTACAGCTGTTGCATAGACAGGATCCGTTGTGCGTCTCATTTTTCCTTCCTTCTGACAGATCAGAAGAAGGGTCAAATAAATGATGATGTCAGCCAGGCCGAAAGTCAAAATAGTGGCCCAGTCATAAAGTAGGGAGGGTGGGAACAGCATGAGAAGTCCACAGAGTGGCCCTATGACATAGTGGTGAGGTGGAAGCAGCATGAGGAGACCACAGAGTGGCCCTATGACAGAGTCTGGAGATGGAAGCAGCATCAGGAGGAGGCCACAGAGTGGCACGATGACAGTGTGGAGGTGGCAGCAGTATCAGGAGGCCACAGAGTGGCACAATGACAGAGTGTGGAGGTGGCAGCAGCAGCAGCATCAGGAGGAGGCCAACAGTGTGGAAGTGGCAGCAGCATCAGGGGGCCACAGAGTAGCACAATGACAGAGTATGGAGGTGGCAGCAGCATCAAGAGGAGGCCACAGAGTGGCACAATGACAGTGTGAAGGTGGCAGCAGCATCAGGGGGCCACAGATTGGCACAATAACATAGTGTGGAGATGGCAGCAGCATCAGGAGGAGGCCACAGAGTGGCACAGTGACAGTGAGGAGGTGGCAGAAGCATCAGGAGGCCACAGAGTGGCACAATGACAGTGTGGAGGTGGCAGCAGCAGCATCAGGAGACCTGAGTGGTGAGGTGGCAGCAGCATCAGGAGACCACAGACACATGGCATCAGATGTGTGGCATCAGGCGGATGGCAACATCAGAATAATAGCTGAGGCAGGTAGCCAGAAAAAAAAGGTCTCCTTTGTGAAAGTGTTAGTGTGGCACCATAAATGATCTAGTCTGATGCATCAGGCATTGGTGGGTGGAAATCCTGGCTGATCCACGCCTGATTCATCTTGACAAAGGTCAGTCTCTCCAAATTTTGGGTGGACAGGCGAGTTCTTCTTGGGGTAACTATGGCCCCTGCCGTACTAAACACCCGCTCTGATACCACACTACTGGCTGGGCAGGACAACTTTTCCAGGGCAAATTCTGCCAGTTGCGGACACAATTCCAGTTTGGCTTCCCAGTAGTCCAGCGGATCTTCAATGTGGGGTGGCAGGGTGCTGTCCAAGTATGCCACCACCTGCTGGTTCAGGTCATGCTCCAGGTCTAGCTGGTGAGTAGTTTCTTTACTAGGCGGGTGAAGAAAGCTGCTCATCAGCGACTCTAGACTCAAGTTGATGCTGATGGAGCTGGAACTGCTCCTACCCCTCCACCCTGCCAAAGCAGCCATGGCAGAAGAAAGTGAGCGCAGAGGCCCCCCCCCCGGCCAGACCTGCGAGAGGATGGAAGATGGAGCAGATAGGCAGGATGTCTCTATAGTAGTTGTTTGTCCTCCCTCTCAGCGGGCGTAAAAAAGGCCCCCATTTTTGACCGGCAGCGAGGTTTCAACAAGGTTGAGAGCCAGAAGTCATCCCTCTGCCGAATGCTGACAATAAGCAAGCAAGTGAGCATGCATCGGGCCATTTGTGCAAGTGACTTGGAGGGACTCCCTTCCTCCATCTCCACTGCATACTGCCATGGTGTGTCTGGGTCCTCTGCCTTATCTTACTCATCACCCTGTAGCTTCTGTGGCTGCTCCTGCTCCTCCTCTCCTGTCACCTGTGTATAAAAACCACCCATTTCGCTACACATTGCTTGTGCTCCAATGTCCTCATCCTCCTCCAGTTCAGCCCCAACAGGGCTCATGTGGCCATGAGATCTAGGAGCCATGTCTTGTCCCCTGATCAGACAGATTTACCAGAATTTGTTTCAGGACATGATGCAGTGGAATGATGTTGTTCATTCCGGAGTACTGGCGACTGACAAATAACGTGGCCTCCTCAAAGGGCCTGAGCAAACGGCAGGTGTAATGCATGAGCTGCCACTGGCTGACATCTAAGTTACACAGGGGAGTACTCCTGTCGACTTGGATCATCAAGAAATCGTTTATGGCTTTTCTCTGTTCGTATAGTCGGTCCAACATTTGGAGGGTGGAATTCCAACGGGTGGAAACGTTGCATATCAGCCTATGTTGGGGGATGCTGTTCTGCCGCTGCAGCTCAAGGATGGTGCGCTTTGTGGTGTACGAGTGGCTGAAGTGCATGCAAAGTTTCCTATTTTTAGGATGTCTTGCAGATAGGTGGAAGACTTCAGGAACCGCTTGACAACCAGATCTAACACATGTGCCATGTAGGGCGCATGGCTCAGCCCTCCTTGATGCAGCACCGACATCATGTTCTTCCCATTGTTGGTCACCATAGTTCCGATTTTGAGTTGTCACAGAGAAAGCCAGGATTCGATTTCTTGATGAAGGACACAGAGCAGTTCCTCCCCTGTGTGAATCCGTTCTCCCAGGCAAACGGGTGCAGAACAGCGTGACACCGCTGTGCCCATCACATGTGGTATGCTGGAGGGGCACTGTGAATTGTCCCTGCAGTGGAGGCTGAGGACACGGTGGAGGGTTAGGAGGCAGAGGCGGACATTTTTGCAGGACTAACGGGGTGAGAACATGGAGGCAGAAGCGGTGTCACTTGGCCAAGTTGCTGGTGTGGCTGTGCAGAAACCACAATCAGCCAGTGGGCTGTGAAGGACGCTGACCATAGTTATAGCTCCACATGTCGGTGGTGCCATGCACTTTGGCAGACACACCGACAGGCTCAAGGACTGGCGCACCTTCTGTTCTAGATACGTGTGTAGGGCTGGTACTGCCTTTTTGCCAAAGAAATGACGGTTTGGGACACTCCACCTTGGCTCGGCACAAGCCATCAGTTCTCTGAAAGGTGCAAAGTCCGTCACTTGGAAAGGGAGGGACTGCAGCACCAGCAACTTGGCCAGGAGCACATTCAACTTCTGCGCCATTGGATGAGTGCATGCATACTGTTGTCTCTTGGCAATCGCTTTGGTAATCGATTGCTGACAGAATGACTGATGAGGAGGAAAAGCAGGAGCATCAGGACCAGCAGATGATGGTAGGGACAGACAGCTTCCTTCGGCTGAGGTGGTGGAGCCTTGACTGCCTGAAATCAAGTGCGTGCCACTGGGTGATACAGTGGTTGCTGCAGCAGGCTGGACCACCACATCGGAGCCACGGTCTCCCAGGTCACTTTATGGTGACGCTGCATATGTTGACGCAGGGCCGTGGTGACAACATTGGCACCCTGGCCACGCTTCACCTTCTGCCCACAGATTCTACAAATGGCCATGTTCACCTCCTCCGGCAGCTTAACAAAAAACTGCCACACCGCCGAGTAGGTGATTTTACCCCCAACACTTCACACTGACTGACTGCTACCGCTGCTGCCTCCGTGAAACCCTGCACAACTACTTTCCGGGCAGGTAGGCTCCTGGAAAGGGGGTGGTCTACCCCGGGCACGTTTGGCTTCCGACCTCCCACTGCTGCCACCCTGCTGACTCCCGGCCACGCTAGCAACTTGATGGCTCCGCCGCTGCCTCACGGGCAAGCTGCCACCCTCTTCTCTAGATAATGATGAAGCCTCTAATTCACCCGGCTCCCAAGTGCCATCAGCTACATCATCATCATCAAGTACTGTCTGCACGTCACTAATGTCCTCCTCAACGGTCTCTGGGTCAGGAGCCTGATCGCTCCTAACACCAGCTCCCACACCACTCTCCTCATCACTACTACTTGCCCGCCTACCGGAGGAAGCGCGGATGTCTCTTCCACATCTTGGCTGGCCAGTAGCTGCTGACTGTTCTCTAGTAGCTCGTCCTCGCTGTATAGTGGAGCTAAGCCCACAGCATATAATACTTGTCTGGCTGAGGGAACAGAAAAGGACAGATGCAGGTTGAGGACAGGTGAGGGCACAGGGCCTGGTCCCGAGCCATGCCAACTAAGGCTTGTGTCTGACAAACCCATTGACTGTTCGCTGGGGGTGTCTGATGTCACTTGGGATGAAGTGGATGACAGAGTCAACCATTCAAGAACCGCTGGGTTGCAGGTCAAGACACGACCGCTAGATGACACTGGGAACTCAGGACTCTTGCTGTGACTCCTGCTGCTATGCCCCCTTACTCTGCTGCGACCTGTGCCTGCGCCAGAAACATTTAGGCTTCTGCCACTGCCCTGTGCAGGGCCTGGCACTTCTCTGTCTGACATACTGTTAGATCAAATAAATAAATAAAAAGAATTAAAACACCCCAAAAAAGTCTGTAATTTTCTCACTTCACCACACAACGGCTAATAAGCCCTTTTTCCCCACTAATATATGCCACAAAAAGCTTTAGAACATATAACTGCACCGCTGAATGGCAAATAGGCCCTTAGTTTTTTCCACTTATACATGCCACATAAGGCTTTAGAAAATATAACTACACAGCTGAATGGCAAATAATATATATTTTTTGCCACTAATACACGCCAAAAAGGGCTTTAGAACATATAACTGCACCGAATATTATATATTTTTTCCACTAATGCAAGCCAAAAAGGGCTTTAGAACATATAACTGCACCGCTGAATGACAAATAATATATATTTTTTGCCACTAATACACGACAAAAAGGGCTTTAGAACATATAACTGCACAGCTGAACAGCAAATATATATTTTTCCACTAATATATGCCAAAAAGGGCTATAATTTTCTCACTTCTTTACACAACGGCAAATACTTTTTTTGTGCCACTAATACACCCCAAAAAGGCTGAACGACAAATAATCTATATTTTTGTTCCATAAATACATGCCAAAAAGGGCTTTAGAAAATATAACTGCACCACTGAACGGCAAATAATATATATTTTTTTGCCACTAATACACGCCAAAAAGGGCTATAATTTTCTCACTTCACCACACAACAGCTAATAAGCCCCTTTTTCCCACTAATACAAGCCAAAAAATGCTTTAGAAAATATAACTGCACAGCACAAGGGCAAATAAGACGTGGAAATATTTCCTTGTAATAAACCCTGTTAATGGCTGTATCAAACAGCACTTGCATCCCAATAACAAGAACGTTTTGCTGGAATTACAGAGCTGTATAATGGCAATTTGAATCCGCAGTCAGTGCAGCAAGGTGTAATAGGATTGTTCCTATTATCCAGGTGGTAAACTCCCCTACTGAACCCTGTTCTGCTTCAATACTGTGGAATGATTCCTCCCTATCCTTTCCATGAACTTCAATACAGCAAAATAAAAGTTTTTAAGTCTTTTCTACCACTGACCCTAGCGCCTGCTGACGTCTCTCCCTGCACTGAGTACACTGGAAAATGGCTGAATCCAAGGTGGCTGAGGCTATTTATAGAGCTGTGATATCACAGGGCTGGCTGGCTGCATGCATGGCATGGTGGGTAATTCCTCGTTCCTAGAGTTCTTTGCTCCATGTTCTAACAAGTGCAGAAGCCTTTTTAGAAAAAATGCGATTCGTTACCACAAAGCTTGAGGAAATTCGGATTCGGTGCAAATCAAATTTTTCCTGAAATTCGTATCGAATTCCACTTCATCAACTTTAATTTGCTCATCTCTGGATCCAATGCATTCTCTGTACAGTATTAAAATGAAGTTTTATGAGAATCGACTTCGGATGAAGCATCCACTTCCGATAAAGCATCCTAGTTACAAGGTGGCATGACTTTGTAGCATCTATGTGGTTTTTTGTGTGCTAACAGTGAGGGGCATGCACAGATCTCCCAGTAGATCTCAACAGTGAAACTTAGAATGGGCCCCTCACTCCACCAAGTTTCCTAGTATGTGTGTGTCAATCACTCACAGGCAATACAGAATGCAAAGTGCAATGCTCCAGATTTCTGCCCAAATTTTTTTTTTAATTAAGCAAAAGAAATTTTTATAAAAAATGTAATTAAAAAAGTCACCCTTGGCCTCACCCACATTATCCAACTTCTGTGTCAGAAAAAGTGAAACAGGTGCTTCATAAACATTGATTCTGAACACCATATTTCTCAATGTACAGTAGTCACACCAGACAACTGGCATATATAAATTGATAAATCTGCTTCCCTTCTATTACAAAGCTGGCTGCCTGCAGCCACCACTAGAGGTTTCGCAGTGCACAGGAATTTATGTATATACAATTGACTGAAATAGAGGCTGCATTTATCAGTTTCTATTGAGCTCTCCCTAGTGGTAGCTGCATAAAAATGCAGTGATTCACATAGGGAAGAGAACTGGAACCTACCACCCCCTAAGCCCCATAGCAATTGCGTGGTATGCCACTGCTGCTGTGACCCCTACTATTTGGAACATTTTGTGGCGTATATCTAATTCACTAGTTCTTTGACTTTAGGGTAACAAGCCAAACAGTTAGCCAACAGCAAGAGCTTATATTACTTACATATTAGAGTAGCTTGTATTACTGTAGCTTGTATGTAGAACTGTGCTACACTACCTGCATTAAAATTTAAAGGGCTTCTGTCACCCCACTAAAGTAATTTTTTTTTTTTTGGCTAGTTACATTCCTTATAGCGCGATATATGAGAATATAATGTTGTCACTTACTTTCATTCGGCCGTTTCTTAAGAAAACAAAGTTTTATAATATGCAAATCAGTTCTCTACCAGCAAGTAGGGCGTCTACTTGCTGGTAGCCGCCGCAAAAAACCGCCCCCTCGTCGTGTTGATTGACAGGGCCAGCCGCGATCTCCTCCTCCGGCCGGCCCTGTCAGTATTTCAAAAATCGCGCGCCTCTGTTCATTCGGCGCAGGCGCTCTGAGATGAGGAGGCTCGTCTCCTCAGAACTCCCTCAGTGCGCCTGCGCCGATGACGTCTTCTCTTTCGGTGATGTCATCGGCGCAGGCGCACTGAGGGAGTTCTGAGGAGACGAGCCTCCTCACCTCAGAGCGCCTGCGCCGAATGAACAGAGGCGCGCAATTTTTGAAATACTGACAGGGCCGGCCGGAGGAGGAGATCGCGGCTGGCCCTGTCAATCAACACGACGAGGGGGCGGTTTTTTGCGGCGGCTACCAGCAAGTAGACGTCCTACTTGCTGGTAGAGACCTGATTTGCATATTATAAAACTTTGTTTTCTTAAGAAACGGCCGAATGAAAGTAAGTGACAACATTATATTCTCATATATCGCGCTATAAGGAATGTAACTAGCCAAAAAAATACTTTAGTGGGGTGACAGAAGCCCTTTAAGAATGTTGAAGGCACATTTATCACAAGTAGTGTAAGAATGACACGTTACATAGCAAAAAAAATCCAACATACACACCCTACATATTTGCCACAACACATACTAAACTCACTCAGCCATCTCTTGGCTGTTGCACACTTATGTCTATATCTCATGCTAGTGAATTATAGATTTGGCATAATCGTCTTTACTCGCTCACTCATGCCATTTTTTGCACTTTAAACTTGCACTATTAAATTTTAGACAATTCAAAATGACAAAGCAATGAATTTTTTGGGTTAACCTGTTATACCATACAAGTATTAGGACAAAATTCAAAATAGCACCAGACTGTCATAAATATATCACGTGCACTATTTTTTTAATGCACATTGTGCATATCTTGAGCATATTTTATTTGATAAATATGCCCCATTTTATGACACCATAAATTGCATACCATGACCTGTATGCACATGACATGCATATACAGTACGTTCAGAAAGTTTTCAGACACTTTAACTTTTTTCACGTTCAGTTTTGTTGTGGCCTTGTTGTAAAATAAGCAAATATTTACGTTTTTACTCATCAATCTGCACTAAGTACACGACAAGAAACTGAAAACAGAATATTTTAAATATTTGCTTATTTATTGAAAAAGGAAGAACTATAATCTTGCATTGACATAAGTATTCAGAGACCTTTTACTCAGTACTTAGTTTAATCATCTTTGGCAGTGATTACAGCGTCCAGTCTTCTTGGGTATGATGCTACAAGGTTGGATGGGGACGGTCAGTGTACAGCAATTTTCAGGTTTCTCCAGAGATGTTTGATTGGGTTCAAGTCAGAGCTCTGGCTGGGCCACTCAAAGACATTGACAGAGTTGTCCCTGTGCCACTCCTGTGTTATCTTAGCTGTGTGCTCATTGTCGTTTTAGAAGGTAAACCTTCGGCCCATTCAAAGCACAGTGAGTCAGGTTTTTACTAAGAACATCTCCATACTTTGCTCCATTCAGCTTTCCCTCAACTCTGATCAGTCTCCCTGTCCCAGCCGCTAAAATAATTCCCACAGCATGCTGGTGCCACCACCATGCTTCACTGTAGGGATGACATTGGGCAGTGCCTGGTGTCCTCCAAACATGACGCTTATAACTGAGGCTAAAAAGTTCAATCTTGGTTTCATCTGACCAGAGAATCTTGTTTCTTACTGAATAGTCCTTTAGGTGCATTTTTGAAATGTGTATTTTACTGAGAAGATGCTTCTTTCTGGGCACTCTGTCATAAAGCCCAGATTGATGGAGTGCTGCAGTAATGGTTGAACTTCTAGAAGTTTCTCCCATCTGCACCAAGTATCTTTGGAGCTCAGCCAGAATGACCACTGGGTTCTTGGTCACCTCTCTTACCAAGGCCCTTCTCCCCCAATTACTAGGTTTTGTGGGGCGGCCAGCTCTAGGAACAGTCTTGGTTGTTCCAAACTTTTTCTATTTAAGAATTAGGGAGGCCACTGTGCTCTTAGGAACTTTCAGTTTAGCAAAAAGATGTAAAAACAAAGATGATCAAGAGAAATGTGAGGCCCTCAGAGCTAAATTTCATGTGTCATAAGCAGAGTGATGGAGAAAAACTCTGGTTAAAATTCTAAAGATTTAATGGAAAGTCTTTATGTATGCAATTAACAAGAACATTTTTTTGATTTTCCGTTCACAGAGCCATACAAGGGCTTTTTTTTGTATGGATAAGTTGTACTTTCTAATGGCACCATTTAATATTGCATATGATGTAGTGGGAAGCTGGACAAAAATTTACAAATGGGATGGAATGGCAAAAAAAACAATCCCACCACAGTTTTATGGGTTTTGTTTTTACATTTATATAGCTTTTCTTGTGTTTTAATACTTAAAAATGTAAAACTTTTATAGTTACATCTATGGAGCTGTGTGAGGGCTTATCTGTAGTTTGTAGTCATACCATTTTGGGATGTTCTTTTGATCACTTTTTCTAACTTTTTTGGGGAGTTGAAGTGATAGAAAAATAGCGAATCAGACATTTTCTTTTTTTCATTATTCTGCTATATGGGATAATTACTTTTATATTTTAATAGTACTGGAGTTTTGGGATGTGGCTGGTTAATGATCTTTATTTTTTTATTCTTTATTTTTATTTTTTAATATGGGGGAAAGTATTTTGGGGAAGGGGAGAAAAATGAAAATGAGGGATATACTTGCTTTGCGATTATTGCAATATATTGCCTGATTCTTTGAGGACATCTGCATATGATGTATATTGCTAATGATACTGTCTATTGATGTATTGTATTTTCCCTGAATAAAACTGTGTTTAAAAAGAAAAAATATGGGGGAAAGGAGGGTGATTAGAATTTGTATATAGCTATATAAGAGGGGCACACCTACATCTGATTCATACCAAACTCTAGACAATAATTAATTTTAAAAATTTATTAAATACAAATGATGTGCAAATAAGGTACCTATTCACTCTAAAATACAATATATATATATATATATATATAAAAAAATGACCATGCCAAGGGTGCTCGATGTGAGGCCACAGCAAATGATGCAATGTCTATTTCAATAGATCGTAGCGATAGATACAATGTCTATTTCAATGGTCTCAGCTTGTACTGATAGTGGATACAGTCTCTATGTTGATCCGCAATTTGTCAGCGATATATCCAATATACAGGTAACTGAAGTAACAAGATTTTTGCAATATGTTGCATATATACTTTCACAGCTATAGCTTAATTGTATTTAGCTAGTACACTGTGAGATGTAATGTTAGCAGGTTACTCACTATTTCAAAGCAGTAAAGTGTTCGGATTCTTGTGCTTAACGTGGCGTCCCACGTATTGCCAGCACAGATGGTCGTACCTCCGATCGGCTTTTGAAGCGAGTAATAAATTTGCAACCATAGAAAGAGTCCGCTTAAATGCAGGGGTAGATGTGGGATTGTACCCTCTTACGGATTGTGGTGACTCAATGTCTTCTACCCAGGACAAGGCAGGACTATCGTTTCTTTTGGCAAATATTCGGATGTTGCAAATAAAGATGCGCAGGTGAGCTGCGGTTTTTCTTTCTTTTTGTAGAGACTTGTATACAAGTTTTTTAATATATATATTGTATTTTAGAGTGAATAGGTACCTTATTTGCACATCATTTGTATTTAATAAATTTTTAAAATTAATTATTGTCTAGAGTTTGGTATGAATCAGATGTAGGTGTGCCCCTCTTATATAGCTATACTTTGACTCTCTTTTAAGGTTTGGGGTAACCTTTTTAGGGGGAGCACCCTTTTCCTTGCAACTTGGAGGGTGAGCCATCCCTATACTTCCTAGAATTTGTATATATTTGTTGTTTTTACATTTTTAAAAACTTTTTTTTAAGGGACTTGAACATGCAATCATCTGATCGCTACTCCAATAGACTGTAACGATTTACACTGCAGCCTATGGGCTTCATAGGAACATTGCTATGGTAGGCCTCGGATCCTTCATAGGGCCCAAAGCTGTCATAACAGCTACCTCCTTCTCGGCATTGTGGAGCTATCCTGGACCTGGGAGCGAAGCGCTCCTGGGGTTTCACTGCTCAGATGCCATGGTTTTAATTGAGGGATAAAGCTGATCATGGACATTGCCTTCAGGTTTCTGCTGTGTTAAGCTTTCGACCGGGTGCCATCTTTAAAGTCCTGACTTCTGCTGTACATGTATGGCAGAGATCGGGAAGGCCCCCAATGCACGTCAATGGGGACGGATCCATTTTCTCTGCCACAATCGAAAATGGATTGACTTTCAATGGAGTTCATGACGGATCCGTCTTGGCTATGTTAAAGATAATACAACCGGATCCGTTCATAACAGAAGCAGATGGTTGTATTATCAGTAATGGAAGCGTTTTTGCTGAAACCTGCCAGATCCAGCAAAAACTCTAGTGTGAAAGTAGCCTTATTATTTCAAAGATAAGAGGTCTACTGATCAGGTTCCACTGGTCACCATACATGTCATCTTGCATTTATGTGTTTTGTATCAGAAGCTGAATGGCTGTGATGTCTGCCTTATACAGTAGATTGTAAGCTCTTGTGAGCAGGACCATCACTCCTATTGTTTGATTCTTGATTACTTTCTTACTGTAATGTCTGACTGTCAGTACAGGTACTCTCCTTTTGTAAAATACTGCAGAATATGTTGATGCTATATGAACAAAGATTTATCAACAACATCCACAGTTGTAGGTGCTCCCTAAAAACACATCTTTTTAGGTAAGCCTTTCACATCCCTATCTAACTCTCCTACATTAACCCCCCCCCCCCTCCCGCATCATTCTTCTGAACCTGATCCACCACACCCCATGCACTCAGAAGCAGTACAGATATCGGCTGTTGACTGTTCATGCAGCCTTAGATCTACTCCCCTATTGTGTTTTAAGATGGCCGGACCATTGCACAAACCAAGCAGTAGTTACCTTTTGTCTCGCCCTCATCTCCTCATAAATGGTTGGCTCTTGTGAGCAGGGCCCTCATTCCTCTTGTTTTAATTGTTGACTTGTTTGTTGCAATAATATTTATGACTCTGTACATGAAACCCCTGAGTATAAAGCGCTGTGGAATATGTGTGCGCTATATAAACTAAGATTATTATTATACTGTTTATTATTATTATGACCTATTAGTATGATGCTGATGTGCATGGGCCTTTAGAAAGGGTATTGCAAAACAGTTAATGAGGACATTTATGAAGCAAATAGAAAGTTGTAAAATAATTGCTTTATGGTTTTAAAACCTTTAGCACCTAAAAAGACCTAGCTCTATCAAGAACAATAAGTTTTACCGATTCCCAGTGTAACATATTAGCACAAACACTACCCCGTCATTTTTCATGACCAACTACATACTTCCCAACTGTCCGAGATCCGGCAGGACAATCCCGGATTTCAGTGCCCATCCCACAATACCGGAACGGCTGAGCTATGCCCCACAGTTGCCTGTAATGGTAAAGCAGTGAGCCCTCCGCTCTGCTCCCCACTTCACCATTCCTCTCAGCTGCCGATGCTCCACTCTTTTGGACTGCTACTTTGAAGGGGGAGAATCATTACTATGTGGGGGCATTAAGAGGTCTGAGTGGGATTGGGTGGGTATAGCTATGTTGTGAGCGGAGTTGAAGGCGTGGCTTAGTATAAAAGTTGCAGCAGCTCACCCAGCATATAGTCCCCCTCTTTGTGCATTTCAAAAGTTGGGAGGTATTTAACTATAGACAATAATATAAAATCCATTATCCAATTACATCTAAATGTGACACGCTTGCATTTTTACACCACTCACTACAATTTTGAAAATTGGGTGGCAAAGTGGACATGATCAGCCTAACGGTGGATTTAAGCCACATTTTTCAACTGCGACTTTTTAAGAAGTTGCAAAAATTGTCACAACTGTACTCCAGTAAAGAGGTGATATAGAAGTGGAGTAACATCAGACATAAGTGTTAAGGCCCCTTACACGAGTAGATAATTGATTTGATCAAGTGACAAACGAGTCGTTAACGGTTGAGCGATCGTATATTAGATCGTTTTTCAAGCAAACAGTTGCATTTCCACCCATTGTGGAATCATCTGTGCTGTAAATGATACCTTGTGGAATTCTGAACGTTGAGTGATGATTTACAGTAGGTGTGGACATCAGCGATTGCAAGAATGACAAACCCTTTCAATGTTTTTACACTACTCGATCATTGATCACCTACGCTCAAATTCACAATTTTTCAAACGATTATCTACTCGTATAAAGGGGCCTTTAGACTTGAAGATTCACCAAATCTATCAAACATCATGTGACATTTGATAAATTTGACAGATAATACATCGACGCAGAATCCTGCAAAACTGGATTTAAAAATTCCACTTATGATAAATCTCCCGCAGTGCTTCCAAAATACAACTACGTAAGGCAGGATGAGATATGATAAAAGAATTGGTGAAATGTCTGAAACTTTCCAAACTGTCATGAGAATGCTTATAGTTTAGGCAGAAGAAAAAGGTACAGGGCCTTGGCTACATGGAGGAAGACGCTCATATCACAAAAAAAGACTTTACATAGAGGAGGTGAAGGTACATGTAACACACAGTTTTTAAATGATGATTATTACATAATATTGAGGAATAAAGGCTGAACATAGATAGATGAAAAAGACAGATAGATGATGGTTTGATCTATGTGTGTTGCATATATGTATATTTCATCAGGATAGCTGTTATTACATACATTATGCATACATCCACGCCTACATCACTGCATGTTACATATAGGCTTGCATAACACCTCCTTTTGTACATCAGTGTATATGGATGATCAGAGATAAATTAGTGTGCATCCAGTGTATACAGCTCTCCCTTGGCACTTACGCTGTTGCTGAGATTCTGAAGCGCAACGTTCATCCTGGTGATGATAGAGCAGCATCTACATGAGCCAAGCCAAGAAATCCAGAGCCATGCGCAGGAGCCAAGGGATACAGTGCCCACTGCCCATCCCCGGATCACCCTACGGATCCTAGCTAGCCTTGGCAAACTGCAGGGAGATAAGGCCTGAGAGAGAGGGAGGGAGAGGCAGGGCGAAGGAGGGAGGGAGTGAAGCAGGGGCTGCTAACTGGGAACGCTCTGGTTACCATGACAAAACCCTATTGTATCCTTCAACAGGAAGGACAGGAGAGCATCAGATGTTACAAGGAGGGGGGAGAAGAAAACCAGACTACAGATAATTTGTAAAGAAGAAAAGAGAGAGCATCTAGATGGAGAGGATGGAGAAAGGCAGATGATACACAAAACAATGATACACAAAAACTACGACAAAAAGGTTTACGCAATAAAATAAAAATGTAATAATAATTATAATAATAAGCACTTACCATTGTGAGTGGAACCTCTAGTGATTTACTAACCAGGGCTTTCATGTAATTTACTATTGACCCTGTAGCAGGTACAGAGCTTTACAATGGAATTATATGTAAATATAATAATTGTTCACTCTAATAACGCCCTAGTATGTTTATGTTCTTCGTGTCATGCTTCTTAACAAATTCAATTTTTTTAGTTATATTTGTTATACGCCTGGTATTGGTTACTAAATTATAGATGTTGTTTTGGTTAACCAGTAAGTAATAAACTTTACAGAGGTTATATATTTTTATAACATTTCTTTGGATGATGCGTAACCGAAAAGCTGCTCTTGGGGGTCTTGGCTACTGGGAGCATTGACACCAATGGACGCCATTGCTGCCTCAAATCAGAATGCCATATTTGTTGTAGGATCGCATCATCTTTATTGAGAATTATATAATATATATAATAATACCAGTATATATTCTAATATATACCGTATAATAGAAACATAGGGGCACATTTATTAAGATCAGCGTTTTAGACGCTGGTCTTAATAAACCCTTAAAGTGGCAGTGGATCTGCCAGAGTTATGAAGAGGCGCCAGCCTTTTCATAACTTTGGCGGATCCTCCGCCAGTTCTAACTGTAAGACAGCTTCAGAGCTGTCTTACATTTAGACCTTTGGTAAATGAGGCGGATATACTGGCCTGTCCCCTTCCCCGTCCACAATTTTAGACATGGCATGAGCGGGGAGAAGTCGCAGAGTCCGGTGCAATGGTTATCTGTGCCGGATATAAATTTCTAATTTAGGCGTATTTCAAATTCATAAATGACCCCCATAGACATTCAAACATTGCATTTCGGTATTTGGAACAAAGGCTCAAGGGTGCCATCCAAAAGACATAACTATTAAATCAACTAGCTCAGAAATATAACCAGTACTATAACTAGCATTACAATGCTCATTAGTAGCAATAAAACAAACATATATTTAAAAAAAAATAAAACATTAAAGAGACTACAGAAAAAAGACATATGACAGACAACAGGAAAAGTGGAATATAAGGGGTATAAGAAGATGTTACATTGGAGTGTGTACTATCAAGTAAATGCACTTTGGAGGATTCAAATCAGCAATCTCGTAATATTCAGTGGGCCAGATTTATCATGACTCTGACAGCTCACTCCACTTTAACATATGGCTAAAGTCAGTTTTAGCCAAGTCAGATTTATGATCGGCCCTTTAAGACTGTAATAAATGTGGTTTGACGGTAGCAGTTTATCCGTCAGTAAGCAGCTTTACAAAAGTCGCACATCTTTACGAAAAAGTTGCACGTTTTTATGAAAAAGTCGCATGTTCTATTAAAAAGTCTCATAAGATAAGCAAGGTCCTCACTGGAGTGAAATTGCGACTTTTTTGCGACTTTTTAAATAGTCCCAATAGTAAATCTGTCTAGAGATTCATTTACATAAGAAAACACGCCCACTTTCAGAAAACTGGCGAGCATAGTGCAGAGCAGAAAAAAGTTGCAAATTTGTGCGCAGTTTTAGCGTTTGGGACTTTTTTGGGGACTTTTTCACTCCATTATTCTGACCTGAGCTAATGATAAATCTAACCCAGTAGGTTTCCCATATGGACGAAATGCTTTCAAATACATCCACCCTATTGAAGAGAAGGGCGGTAAGGTATTCCATACCATGTATATCCCTGCCTCCAACTCTGAGTATAAGGCATCTGGCAGCTCTGAGGATATGCTAAATTAGACTGGTTCATCATTTGTCCGTTCAATAAGGAGGAAAATTAACCCCTTCTACCCCAGGCCAGTTTTCACCTTCCTGCCTATTTTTGCTAATTTGACATGTGTCACTTTATGTGGTAATAACTTTGGAATGGTCTTACTTATCTAACCAATTCTGAGATTGTTTTCTGGTGACAGATTGTACTTCATGTTGGTAGTAAATTTGGGTCAATATTTTTTCATTTATACAGAAAATTCTAAATTTGAATTTCTCAACTTTTAAGACAGATAGTAACACCTCATAAAATATCATCATCAACATTCCCCATATGTCTACTTTATATTGGCATCATTTTGTAAATGTCAATTTATTTTTTGGACGTTAGAAGGCTTAGAAGCCTTTTTCAAGAAAATTTATAAAAACAGTTTTTTTAAGCACCAATTCAGTTCTAAAGTGAAGGGCTTACATCAGGCATCCTCAAACTGCGGCCCTCCAGCTGTTGTAAAACTACAACTCCCACAATGCCCTGCTGTAGGCTGATACCTGTGGCTGTTCAAGCATGCTGGGAGTTGTAGTTTTGCAACAGCTGGAGGGACGCAGTTTGAGGATGTCTGGCTTACCTAATAGAAACCACCCATAAATAACCCCATTTTAGAAACTACATCCTTCAAAGTATTCAAAACTGATGTTACAAACTTTGTTAAACCCTTTAGGTGTTCAACAAGAGATAAAGGAAAATGGAGGTGAAATTTCAAAATTCCTTTTTGTTTTTGCAGATTTTTTATGTTAATCATTTTTTTCCTGCAACACAGCAAGGGTTAACAACAAAATAAACTTCAATATTTATTACCCTGATTCTGCAGTTTACAGAAATACCCCATATGTGGTCATAAACTGCTGTTTGGGCACATGGCAGTGGTCAGAAGGGAAGGAGCACCATATGGCTTTTGGAGGGCAGATTTTGAAATGGCTTTTGGGCGCCATGTTGTATTTGAAGAGACCCTGCGGTACCCCTACAGTTCCAAACCCCCAAAAAGTGACCTATTTTTGAAACTACACCCCTCAAGGGATTTAGTAAGGGGTGTACTGAGCACTTTGATGTGAAAATTAAACATTTAATTTCTTCCAATAAAATGTTGCTTTAACCCCAAATTTTTCATTTTCACAAGAGGTAACAGGAGAAAAAAGGACCCCATTATTTGTTACCCATTTTTTCCTGAATACAGCAACACCCCAGATGTGGTGGTAAACTGCTGTAGGGTCACACCGCAGCAGAAGGGAAGGAGCGCCATATGGCTTTTGAAGTGCAGACTTTGATGGATTGGCTTATGGACACCATGTTGGTATTGGACAGTCTCTGGGGTACCAGTACAGTTATTTTCTGACAACCATACGTTTTTCTCTGTGTGAGGACTTATTTTTTGTCGTATGAGTTGCCGCCATCATCATTGGTTCTATTTTGGGAAACATAAAACTTTTTGATCACTTTTTATTTCACTTTTTGGGAAGCCGAATAAAGAAATCCAACAATTCTGCCATTACTTTTTGGTTTTTGCTATTGCGGAGTACACAGTGAGGGAAAAATGACATCTTATCTTTATTCTGCTGGTCAGAACGATTGTGCTGGTCAGAACGGTTTTGCATTGCCATTCTCTTAAAGCCATATTTTTTGGGGGGGGCGATTGTCTTGGGGAGACAATGTGGGAGCTCAATTTTTGTGGGATGAGGTAACTTTCATTGGTACCATTTTGGGGTACATATGACTTTTTGATTGCTCAATATTATGCATTTTGTAAGGTGAGATGACAAAATGACTGTTCTGGCACTGTTTTTATTTATTTCTTTTTACAGCTTTCACCTGACGGGGTAGTTCATATGATATTTTTATAGAACAGGTTGTTATGGACACAGAGAAACTTAATATGTCAATTTTTTTTATTTGTCTTAAGTTTTACAAAGTAAAAGCATTTTTGAAAAGAATAAATCTTTTTGTGTTGCCATTTTCTGAAAGCCATATTTTTTAAAATATTTTTTTAGTGATTGTCTTATGTAGGGGCTCATTTTTTGCAGGATGAAATGACAGATTGAGGCAGGGTGACCAAAAAATGGGTGTTTTGGTACTTAAAAAAAAAAAATAATTATGACATTTATGTGAAATTTTATAGAGCCCGGCATTACGGACGCGACAATACCTAATGTCAAATTTATTAATTTTTTCAGATTTTTTTTTTTTTTTACAATTTTATGACTTAAAGGGAACCTGTCACCTTCAAAAACCATCCCAAGCCGCCAGCAGTACCTGACAGTAGCCAGCAGCGTGTTTCCGACGATAATTTTGTTCCTGAAGGCCGATGCGGCTAAAGCTCAGAAAACGTTCTCTCTAGTCATGCTCTCTAGTCATGCTTGAAGTCAAGGGGGCAGAAGCCTCCTTGCTTCAAGTCAAGATAACCACACCCCCTTCCCTGCCCCTGAGCTGTGACTGACAGCCGGCAGTTCGGCTGGCTTTGCCGAACTCTCTGCATAAGCGCTGTCAGTCACAGCGAAGGGGCAGGGAAGGGGGCATGGTTATCTTGACTTGAAGCAAGGAGGCAGCTGCCCCCTTGACTTCAAGCATGAATAGAGAAGCGCGCCCGCAGGGGATAAAATAAAGTTTTCTGAGCTTTAGCTGCATTGGCGTTTAGGAAGAAAATTATCGTCGGAAACACGCTGCTGGCTGCTGTCAGGTACTGCTGGCAGCTTGGGATGGTTTTTGAAGGTGACAGGTTCCATTTAATTATGCGAAAGGGAATCTTTTTTTTACTTCAAACTTTTATTATTTTATTATGTACTATGGACTTCAACTCTTGTATTGTAATGCATTGACTGTCAGTGTAACACACTGACAGCCTTCCCATGAGACCCAGCCTGGGGGCTAGATACCATAGGCTTCCGTATGAGGCAATTTCACGGATGATGTTGCAGATAGCTGGAACTTATGAATAAACGTCCGACTGGCTTGATCCCAAACTAAGGCGCATATAGGTGAGCCCTATAAAACCCTAAGAGCTCTCCCTGACTGCTATGCCCATGCAAGGGTCTCAATGGTAGACGATTGCATGCCCACGTACCTAAGACTGTGTGACACCTGAAAACCCTATAATAGAGAGGGGACATGACCACCGGCTCCCTGCACTTAATACGGACGGAGTCAGGGTCACCTAGAATCAAGCCAGCAAGGAAACACAATACATTAAAAGACTTATCTGAGCAAACAGCAGCAGCAGCCTCCAGCAGTGAACACTTCATCCAGGAAGTAGTATAAACCGCAAAGTGAGGCAGTATGGGAGGGAATATAAAGGGAGACGATTAGTCTAAATAGGTGACATCTGGGAGAAGGAAAGGAGATTACAAAGTGAAACCAAAACAAAGAACGTCATGCAAGAGGTAGAGAAGGACGTCTGCCAGACCTTCTCACAGAACTGGCGGTGACAGGCAAGCCCTGATGCCTGTGTAAGTCATTGGGCAGCCATTCCAGCCATTGAGTCCCATTCACCACAGTGAAGCATTGGAGAGGGAGCTCCCTCTCTCTGAAAACCTTGTACATGCCGCAGTCAGCATTGACCATGGTACAGATGGGGGTTATGCGCCAGCATCAGTGCATTCACCAATGCCAGCGTATATAGTCAGGAACAACTGGGCCCCTGCTGATCAAGCGGGCGCAGTTCCTGCACCCGTCCGATCAGAGCAGCTAGTTGGGAAGGGGTTAAATAAATAACATAACAGGTTAAGAGGTAAGTGGACCTTCAACGTTCTCCAAAAGGGTCTCATAGCAGTGGACAACTTAACATCATATGGAATCACTTTATAAAATCTTTACTAATTACATTAATAAGGAACACTGTTGGAAATGTAGTTTGGGAACACAAAAGCCCAGATTTATTCATGTGTCTGCGCCAAAAATCTGTCTAAAAAATGGTGCAAATTGTCTCAATTTGGCACAGCTAGGGTTTCTACAATATTTTTCCAACATGCTACACAAAGAGACAGGCTTAGTGGAAAGGGGAAAAGCTTAGCGGGAAAGGATGTGGGCCTAAGGTGAGGCAAAATTGTGCCACAATTAAGTGGTATAAAAATCACAAAGTAAGCCAACCAATGGTTGGTATAGACTCAGAAACCATGGTAATCTTGATAAATCAGGTGTCCAGGTTGCTAACAACTTGTGATATCCAGTACTTGTGTGTTATAGTCAACTCAAACCACATGTGATCAGCTTCAGCCAGTGACTGGCCAATTCCTTTGTTGGTACGACTAGTAAGATTACTTTTATTTTATTTTATAATTTTTTTTTAACAGCATTCTGAGCCTTTGTAAAAATATTGGCTAGACAATCTCATCAAGCATAAAAAAAGAAAAAAAAAGAAAAGTTATAACATCAGTACATTTTGAATGTATTTAAAGGGTGTATACCACAAAATTAAAACTGTTTTATTCACCGGAGGTCTTCTTTCTTAATTTTTGTGGGTGGGGTAACAGCTCATTAAGCACCTGCATTTCACAGGATACATTGCAATTAGCCTTTGTTAATCCGTTCCTCCCCTGCATAGAAAACAGTCCCTTACATATAACCCCAGAGATATATACGGTATGTAATGCCCCAACAATTTTCTTTTCCTCTGTCTAGAGAAACATATAACTATATAATTTTTTTAAATTAAAAAGTAGGGATAAATGGACGAAAAATGTTTGGGCCACTTTGTATGAGACCACTACACTGGCAGGGGGAGGGAGCAGGGAAGCTACTGAACATAGTTACATAGTTGATATGGTTGAAAAAAGACATAAGTACATCAAGTTCAACCAAGGGATAGGTGGGGACAGGAATCCCAGAAGGAAGTGAGACTCAGATTTCTACATATTTTCATAAGCATTAATGTTGTTTACTTTTAAGAAATCATCTAAACCCTTTTTAAAACTGTCCACTGTTCCTGCTGTGACCACGTCCTGAGGAAGTCTATTCCATAGATTCTCAGTTCTTACAGTAAAGAAGCTTTGACGTTTCTGGAGACAGAACTTTTTCTTCTCCAGTCGGAGGCAGTGCCCCCTTGTCTTTTGAGGGCATTTTACATGGAACTGTTTTTCACCGTATTTTTTGTAAGGCCCAATTATATATTTGTATAGGTTAATCATGTCCCTGCTTAGACATCTCTTCTCAAGACTAAATAAATTCAATTATTTTTCATCTTTCTTCATAACTAAGACCCTTCATGCCCCTTATCAGTTTAGTCCCTCTCCTCTGTACTTTTTCCAGCAGCAGTGCATCCTTTCTATGCACTGGTTCCCAGAACTGAACTGCATATTCCAAATGAGGCTGCACCAACGCTTTGTAAAGTGGTAATATTACATCCCTGCCCCATGAGTCCATGCCTCGTTTAATGTATGACAATATCCTGGTGGCAACCCAACAGAAAAAATGACGTGGTGTTAAACAGGCAGGAAGTGCTCAAACCCATATGCAGTTGTGCATGTGTATACAGGGGAGCAAATTCTGCACTTGTAGCCCGTTACTAATGGCGATCCCCAGCAAAAATGCATACAGTGGATGATGCCCGCAGCAGACCACAAGTACCACAATATACATCCTACACAAGATTAGCAATTATGTGGATGTGATAACCAATATAACAATATAATAACATTTGCAAAGACAGGTGCACTCTGCGGTCTTACTAAACCCTCATACTGATGTTAAAATTGAGAGATTAGCCAACATATCCTACTGTGGAGGACATGTCTGAGCCCGAGCACTGACCTGCCTGTTTAACACCACGCCATTTTTTCTGTTGGTTTGTATATAGAGATGCTTGGAGGTGTATAAACTTCAATTTAAATGTGCCTGTTTTCCATCCACATGCTACAATTAGGTGCACCTGCGAGTCCTGGGCCATATCAGCCAGTCTTGAGTGGAACTCACAGACTCCTCCCATTGCAAGCATAGCTACATGCTGGCGGTAACTGGTGAGTTGGCTATGAGTCGGACCTTACGCTCCTGTAATTCGCCCACTGGCTCCTGGTATTGCCCATATGGCACAGATAGGTGAGTGTTAGGTCCCGAGCTACTTGAGAAACCTTGGCGCAGTGCTCGGGCTCAGACATGTCCTAAACAGTAGGATATTTTGGCTAATCTCTCAATTTTAACATCAGTATGAGGGTTTAGTAAGACCGCAGAGTGCACCTGTCTTTGCAAATGTTATAATATCCTGGTGGCCTTAGAAGCAGCTGATTGACATTGTATGCTGTTATTTAATCTACCATCTACAAGGACATCCAAATCCTTCTCTATCTCCCAGTGTTACATCACCTAGGACATATGAAGCATGGAGATTATTACTACCAAGATGCATAACTTTACATTTATCCACACTGAACCTCATTTGCCAAGTTGATGCCCAATCTCTCAGAGTGTTAAAGCCAGCCTGTAGTTCATGGACATCTTCCATAGACTGTACAGTACTACAGTCATGGCCAAAAGTTTTGAGAATTTTATAAATATTGGAAATTGGAAAAGTTGCTGCTTAAGCTTTTATAATAGCAATTTGCATATACTCCAGAATGTTATGAAGAGTGATCAGATGAATTGCATAGTCCTTCTTTGCCATGAAAATTAACTTAATCCCCCCAAAAATTTCCACTGCATTTCATTGCTGTCATTAAAGGACCTGCTGAGATCATTTCAGTAATCGTCTTGTTAACTCAGGTGAGAATTTTGATGAGCACAAGAACGTCAAGGAAAGAGGTTCAATTCTTGTTAAGAAGGCTTCAGGGCGTCCAAGAAAGTCCAGCAAGCGCCAGGATCGTCTCCTAAAGAGGATTTAGCTCCGGGATCGGAGTGCCACCAGTGCAGAGCTTGCTCAGGAATGGCAGCAGGCAGGCGTGAGCGCATCTGCACGCACAGTGAGGCGAAGACTTTTGGAAGATGGCCTGGTATCAAGAACGGCAGCAAAGAAGCCACTTCTGTCCCAAAAAAACATCAGGGACAGATTGATCTTCTGCAGAAAATATGGTGAATGGACTGCTGAGGACTGGGGCAAAGTCATATTCTCCGATGAAGCCTCTTTCTGATTGTTTGGGGCATCAGGAAAAAGGCTTGTCCGGAGAAGAAAAGGTGAGCGCTACCATCAGTCCTGTGTCATGCCAACAGTAAAGCATCCTGAGACCATTCATGTGTGGGGTTGCTTCTCATCCAAGGGAGTAGGCTCACTCACAATTTTGCCCAAAAACGCAGCCATAGATAAAGAATGGTACCAAAACACCCTCCAACAGCAACTTCTTCCAACAATCCAACAACAGTTTGGTGAAGAACAATGCATTTTCCAGCACGATGGAGCACCGTGCCATAAGGCAAAAGTGACTCGGGGACCAAAACGTTGACATTTTGGGTCCATGGCCTGGAAACTCCCCAGATCTTAATCCCATTGAGAACTTAAGGTCAATCCTCAAGAGGCAGGTGGACAAACAAAAACCCACTAATTCTGACAAACTCCAAGAAGTGATTATGAAAGAATGGGTTGCTATCAGTCAGGAATTGGCCCAGAAGTTGATTGAGAGCATGCCCAGTCGAATTGCAGAGGTCCTGAAAAAGAAGGGCCAACGCTGCAAATACTGACTCTTTGCATAAATGTCAATAAAAGCCTTTGAAACTTATAAAGTGCATGTAATTATATTTCACTACATCACAGAAACAACTGAAACAAAGATCTAAAAGCAGTTTAGCAGCAAACTTTGTGAAAACTAATATTTGTGTCATTCTCAAAACTTTTGGCCACGACTGTACATAGCTTGGTGTCATCTGCAAAAATAGAAATGGTGCTATTAATCCCATCCTCGATATCATTAATAAATAAATCAAATAGAGGGCCCAGCACTTATAACCCGGGACCATTCTGAATAGGAATAATTGACCACAACTCTCTGGACACAGTCCTTCAACCAGTTTTCAATCCAATTACAAACTATACTTTCCAAGCCTATAGACCTTACTTTACCTATTAAACTTCTCTAAGGGACAGTATCAAAAAGTCTTTGCAAAATCCAGAAACACTACATCCACAGCTGCCCCTCTGTCCAGGCTTCTACTCACCTCCTCATAAAAACAAATCAGGTTAGTCTGACAACTTCTGTCCTTGGTAAACCCATGTTGGTTATCACTTATAATATTATTTACAGTCACATTGTCACCTGCCGGAGACCCTGGGTAAGCCTCTGGGACGTCGGGAAAACAGGCACAGGTGAAAGAGACCAAGGTACAACATGACTTTATTACACAAGTAATAAAAGCAAATGACAAAACCAGGAAACTAAAATGTACTGCAAGGATCAGCGGGTGTGAACCCACTGTGACACTGACTGGCAATACTCTGGAGGGGCGTAACTAAACAACACCAGGTCTTCACTAGCGCCTCTGATGGTGAGGATAGACTTGAGCCACGGTAGTAGCTAGGGGCTACTTCAGAGCATAAACAGAGTCAGTGGCAGCAGGAACAGACGGGCACGGAATCAGGAATACACCGGTAACCAGGAACAACAGACGCTAGAACCTAGGACAGAACAGAGCCAGAAGCAGATGCCTGCACCCCAAGCATAGTAGAAGCTAGAGGGCCCCAGGCAGAGCTGCACACGGATGGCGATTCCCCCTCCAGGCCAGGGATCATAGGACCCTCTTCCGAAGGCAGACATAAACAAGCAGATATAGATATAGACAGAAACGGACATGGACAGAAACAGACGCAGATAAGCTCTGCTAAGCTAATGGACACAGGGCATAGCAACATCAAGGCATAACATAATCACAGAACAAGTACAGATCAGACAGGAAACATAAATGCAGAATTAGACGATACCACACCTAGCCAGAAAGCCCCTTGGGTTAGCGACAAGTGACTACACCCAGCAAGCAGGACCAGGACTAACATACTTACAGCCTGAACAGAACAGAGTAAACAGAATAGACTGACAGAACAACTAAACCAGATCTGACCACAGAAACAGGACACATTGGGAGAAATAGGTGCTAAACGAGTGCACCTGCAGGAACAGACCCACCCACAATACAGGAGGATTAACCCTATCAGGCCAGGACCAGAACACAAGCAGAAGCGCCGCTGCCAGAACGCGAAGGCTTACAACAATCCGCGCACCGGAACCACAGAACACAAATCGGGGAGGGAAAACATAGACAGGCGGTTCAACAGCCAGCCAGCCAGCATGCAACCCCAAGTAACCAGCCTACACAGGAAGGGCAGCCTGCAGCCAGTACACAAGAGGACAAGCGGCCAGCATACGCAGCAACTCAGGCACAGAAAAGCGCACTGTGACACACATACTCCTGTATATAGTCCCTTAAGAGTCCTTCAAACATTTTTCCACCAACAGAAGTTAAACTCACGGGTCTATAATTACCTGTGAAGGGCCTAGATCCTTTTTTGAATATGGACACCACATTTGTCTTGCGACAATCACTTGCCACTGTACCAGTACCTAGAGAATCTTTAAAAATTATAATTTTTTTTCTTTTTATAAACAGGGGCACAGCAATGACTGAACTGAGCTCTTTAAGCACTCTTGGGTGTAATCCATCTGCACCCGGAGCCTTGTTCACATTTACCCTATTTAACTTCTCTTGGACCATATCTACAGTTAGCCAATTGAGTATATTACTGGATGTACTAACAGCCCCAGCACCACAGATATCAGCTCATTTATCTTCTTTTGTATATACAGAGCTAAAACCCCCATTTAGTACCTCTGCCTTTTCCTTATCTTCAGTGACTACTCCCCTCTTACTATTATTTAGGGGACCTACCTGCTAGGACCTTGTTTTTTTTTTAGCATTTATATATTTAAAGAATTTTTGGGGATTTTTTTTCCTCTCTTTTCCCACCTGCTGTTCATTTAGTATTTTTGCTAATTTTATCTCCTTTTTACAGATTTTATTAAGGCCTTTGTAAACTTCAAACGCTATAGCTGACCCCTCAGATTTGTATTTTTTAAATGCCCTTTTACTTTCCTTTTCACAGTAGCTGTGCCGTTTATACTTGTTACCTAACGGAATAAATTTTTTAGTGCAATTACTCAATGTGGATTTAAAGCTCTCCCATTTATCCTCAGTATTATGTGACAGTAGCTGCTCCCAGTCTATGGCCTAAAATGCTGCCATCAACCCAGGGAAATTAGCCTTTTTAAAATTCAGTATCTTTGCTCTGCCTGACAGAGTTTGCTTCTTATAGTTTAGGGGAAATCTAATTATATTGTGGTCACTATTACCTAGTGTTTCTCGAACAGTAACATTTCCAACAAGCTCTGCATGATTAGAAATTACCAGATCCAACAGAGCATTGCCCCTAGTGGGAGCTTCTACAAACTGGCCCATAAAGTGGTCCTGCAGAAAGTCGCTGAATTTTCTCCCCTTTGCTGTTGAGGAGAATCATGACCCCAGTCAATGTCTGGGACCACTGTACCAGCTTGTGCTGCCCGCTCTATTTGGTTATACAGTTGTGTTTCTATCTCCTCTGTGATGTTAGGGGGGTCTATAGGTTACACCAAGTATTATTTTTTCAGTGTTTATATCCCTTTGAACTTCCACCCACAAGGTTTCCACATCCTCACCCACAATTGCCTCTTTCACACTTTTCTTCAGATCACTCCTCACATACAGTCACACGCCACTGCATTTTCTATTGACCCCGTCTTTCCTAGTGTAAAAGCCTCAATATTTACAGCCCAGTCATGCGAAGAATCCAACCATGTCTCAGCCACACCAACTACATCTATGTGTTCTTCTAGTACCATAGCCTCCAGCTCCCCCATTTTGCTAGCTAGACTTCTGGCATTTGTGAAAATACATTTTAAATTACCATTACCTGTAAAGTGAATATCTGGGATTTTTGGGTTAGTCCACCACTGATTGTTGGAGAAGTGAACCAAAAGGACAAGACAAGAGGTGGTGCTACCAGAGAGTAAAATATAAATAAATAAATAAAAAGAATAATTGGGGTCATTTATTAAGACCAGCATTTTAGACGCCAGTGTTAACAAACCTGCGCTGGCGTCAGCCTCTACATAACTTAGGCGCATCCACTGCTGGCTTAAATCTATGCCAGCTCCCTTACTGGCATAAATTTTGATAATTTTCTATGCCTAAAACAGCCATAGACAATGATAAATGAGAGGGGCTGGCCCACTTCACCACACATGCCATGTCCCCTTTTTTAGAATGCGGATGGGGAAGAAGTCGCAGATTTGGCTGCAAATCCACTTTGCAACCTAATCTGCGACAGATATACGCCAAAAATTGACGTATATCTATTCATAAATGACCCCCAATATTTTTATTGCATGTGTACTGCAATAATACTTCATTAAAGTAAAATGCCGGTATTCTAATCTTTGCTTAGCGTTCCCTGTTCATGGGATAACCCCTCTAATTGCTGTTAGGCTACTTTCACACTAGCGTTTCTCAATTCCGGTATTGAAATCCGTCATAGGGTTTCAATACCGGAGAAAAATGTTTTCTGTTTTGTCCTTATTTATTGTCAATGGGGACAAACTGTAACTGAACAGAACGGAGTGCTCCAAAATGCATTCCGTTCCATTTGGTTGCTTTACCATAACGGAGCGCAAACCACAGCAAGCAGCGGTTTTCTTTCCATCATGGGATGTGGAGCAAAACAGATCCAGCATGACCCACAATGCATGTCAATGGGAACGGATCCGTTTTCTCTGACACAACAGAAAACGGATCTGTCCCCTACGGACTTTCAATGGTGTTCATGACGGATCCGTCCTTGCTATGTTAAAGATAATACAACCGGATCCGTTCATATTCATATTATCAGTAACGGAAGCCTTACCTAGAAGAACTTTGAAGTAAAAACTGCACTGTTCTCACTTCTTCTGGCCCTTCATGTTGTCACTACAATATGAGTATGCTTGTTCTTTATTCTGTACAAGAGAAAAATGCCATTAGTTTTTTATTTCAACAGCAAGTGTAGTGTCCCACTAGGTAAATGTGGGCACTACACAAGGGTTAATATGGCCATTGTATTTTATATGATGCTTTATGTGATTTTCCCTGTGCATTTCCTGTATCAGGCCTATTAGAGTGTAGTTCCTCCTTCTAGACAGTAGAGGGAGCTAGGGAACCCCTAGTATTTATAGTCAGTCCCAGACAGGAAAGGGTCAGTGCAGGGCAGTGTGTTCCAGGAGGCTAGTGAGTGCAGACTAGCCAGCCTGAGGTTCCTGAGTAAAGCAAGCTTAGAAGTTGTCCCACCAGGAGAAGGGTTTGCCTCCTGAGAAACCAAGTTCCCATTACAAAGCAGAGCAGAGCCAGTATTCCAGCCAGACAAGAGAGCTGAAGGGCAGAAGAATTATTTTGGAAAAGCAAGGATATATACCTGAGGAAGTTTTCTACCAAGGATAAAGCCAGCATTAGGGCATACGGGCCTTGGGATCAAGACAGACAGGAGTTCTGAGGAATAGTGCACAGGATTTCTGAGGAAAAGTGCAGCCTGTTCTGTAAGTGTTTTAACCCTCTGATTATCTTGCAAAGAACATTGTACCTGCCATTGATGTGAAAGCCTGCTTATGATTGCTGCTGCCATGTGGAACTGAACCTAGCATGTACAAAGTTAACTGTTTCCAGTAAAGGAAGTTTTGGTTCACCACAATCACGTGTTCCTCAATTATTCCTATCATCAAACAGGTGTGCCACCGTTACAGGCACTGGCGTCACGAAACTTAAAGGGATCTTGCCTCCCGGCACATTAAACACCTGCAACATCCAGGGCACCTCATCTACCATCAGGCCTGGTCCCTATACACCGAGAGTGCCCCAGAGGTCTCCTGTGCCAGCCTCTCCATCACTGCTGTACGCCTGCCCAGGGTATCCCATAAACTGTGAGTAACCAAGAGCAACCCTCGTTTGCCTATTAACCGTGACCTCACCATCGCAATACCCTGCAGGGCTGCGTATTGCACAAGCACTGGATTACAAGAAGTCCTTAACACAGATTCCCTTTTATACATACCTCTGTCACTTACCTTGCGAGCCCCAGTCCTTTGTGCCATGCACACATGTAAATGTTCTGCAATGTGCTTGTGCATTGCTATTTCACTTGCATAGCTTGGAGTTATAGCTGTATTATTTCTTCACTTTCAAGCGCAGCAGGAAGGGTGTGAAGTTAACTTTTTCCTTCCACCGTAATTAATGCTGGTTAAAACAAAATACTGAACAATAGTCCTTGGAGTGATAACTATGGGTGGTGGCACATGGGGACTCTTTTTTTTTTGTTGGAGCTTGTTTGCTCTATTAGAAAAAGTATTCCACTAGCATACCAAGCATATGACAATGCAAACAGCATTATTTGTTAACCTTTCTGTATTTCTATATGTCACCAGGGCTGTATAAATCTGCATCACTTCTAAGGTGCACTGCTTACCATGTTTGACAAATGAAGGACATTGAGCCCTTTATATTCAATGTCATTTGCTGAGAGTGGTGACTAGATAACCACTAGGTTTTTCGGCAACAGCTGCTATATCACTGTACTCCTGTTCCTGAGGATAAGGCAGACTTAATATCTTCGGCAGCACTGTATCCATGGGGACATATGGAGGAACAAAGTGAGTAGGTCTTGGTGAGGAGGGGTCTGAGAACCACCAGGAAGTATCTAATGGATGATGAAGTAATCCTGTTTTTCACAGGAAGTCAGCCACACAGGAGAGACTGAATTCTGTCTACACAGGTAAGCAAGTACTGGACTGGTGTCACATGGACCAGGTACCTACACTCACCTAAAGAATTATTAGGAATTATTAGGAACACCTGTTCTATTTCTCATTAATGCGATTATCTAGTCAACCAATCACATGGCAGTTGCATCAATGCATGTAGGGTTGTGGTCCTGGTCAAGACAGACAATCTCCTGAACTCCAAACTGAATGTCAGAATGGGAAAGAAAGGTGGGCTACAACAGAAGAAGACCCCACCGGGTACCATCTTCACTACAAATAGGAAAAAGAGGCTACAATTTGCACAAGCTCACAAAAATTGGACTGTTGAAGACTAGAAAAATGTTGCCTGGTCTGATGAGTCTCAATTTCTGTTGAGACATTCAAATGGTAGAGTCTGAATTTGGCGTAAACAGAATGAGAACATGTAACCATCATGCCTTGTTACCACTGTGCAGGCTGGTGGTGTAATGGTGTAGGGGATGCTTTTTGGGCACACTTTAGGCCCCTTAGTGCCAATTGGCCATCGTTTAAATGCCACGGGCTACCTGAGCATTGTTTCTGGCCATGTCCATCCCTTCATGACCACCATGTACCCATCCTCTGATGGCTACTTCCAGCAGGATAATGCACCATGTCACAAAGCTCGAATCATTTCAAATTGGTTTATTGAACATGACAATAAGTTCACTGTACTAAAATGGCCCCCACAGTCACCAGATCTCAACCCAATGGAGCATCTTTGGGATGTGGTGGAACGGAAGCTTCGTGCCCTGGATGTGCATCCCTCAAATCTCCATCAACTGCAAGATGCTATCCTATCGATATGGGCCAACATTTCTAAAGAATGCTATCAGCACCTTGTTGAATCAATGCCACGTAGAATTAAGGCAGTTCTGAAGGCAAAAGGGGGTCCAACAACGTATTAGTATGGTGTTCCTAATAATTCTTTAGGTGAGTGTATAATGAAACGGTTCAAAATGTATAGAATTGACAATAAAGGATTAGGCTCTAATCAGACAGGCATTCCAATAATTTATTGCCAGGTCTGATCATTTACACAAGGAATGCCTTTTATCAGCCAAAGGAGGTGATAGGGAGACACAAAAAGGCAAAGATAAAAATTTCAAAGACATCTGAAAACCAACTCAGATTAACAGAGTAATAATGCCCTTTCATTCAAATTGGACTGCACTATATCATCTGCCTTAACGTCTAAGTGATACTGCCAAGCATCTAACATTTACGTATATATGTTTGGAAATGTTACATAATGTTCTTTGGACCAAGTACAAGTTATAATTTAATCAATTCTGCACTAATGAGATTTATGAAAAGGTTGTGCGTTCTTAATCCCACTGTGCCATCTAGTGGGCTTACTTTTTGTGCAGCTTAAAATTACCTTTCTTTTTTCCATTAACATCATAATATATTTTGTTAATTGTTCTGATGTTTATATAACACCAACACATTCTGCAGCGCTGTAGATAAACTGTCAACCTTAATATTCCTTGGTGGACACTGTGTGGTTGGCTGTTATGAGAACCATGTTTGGCTTTCACTATTAAGGGACACTTGAGTTCCTGCAAAATGCTGTACATGTACAGTGTACAGTGGGGAACAGGAGTATTTGAAAACCCTGCGATTTCGACCCTGCAAGTTCTCCCACTTAGAAATCATGGAGGGGTCTGAAATTCACATTGTAGGTGCGTTCCCACTCTGAGAGACAGAATAAAAATAAAAAAAAATCAGGAAATCACATTGTATGATTTTTAAAGAATTTATTTGTCTTGTACTGCTAAACATAAGTATTTGAACACCTGAGAAAATCAGTGTTAATATTTGGTACAGAAGCCTTTGTTTGCAATTACCTGCATTTCCTGTAGTTCTTGACCAGGTTTTCACACACTGCAACAGGGATTTTGGCCCACTCCTCCACACAGATCTCCTCTAGATCTCTCAGGTTTTGGGGCTTTCGCTGATCAACACGGAGTTTCAGCTCCCTCCAAAGATGTTCTATTGGATTTAGGTCTGGAGACTGGCTAGGCTACTCCAGAACGTTGATATGCTTCTTACGGAGCCACTCCTTGGTTATCCTGGCTGTGTGCTTTGGGTGGTTGTCATGTTTGAAGACCCAGCCACGACCCATCTTTAATGATCTGACTGACGGAAGGAGGTTGTTGCTCAAAATCTCACAATAAATGGCCTCATTCATCCTTTCCTTAATACAGTGCAGTCGTACTGTCTCCTTCGCAGAAAAGCACCCCCAAAAGCATGATGTTACCACCCCCATGCTTCACAGTAGGGATGGTGTTCTTGGGATGCAACTCATCCTTCTTTTTCCTCCAAACACAACGAGTGAAGTTTAGACCAAAAAGTTGTACTTTGGTCTCATCTGACCACAGGGCTTTCTCCAATCCCTCCTCTGGATCATCCAGATGGTCATTGGCAAACTTCAGACGGGCCTGGACATGTGATGACTTGAGCAGGGGGAGCCTTCCGTGCAATGCATGATTTGAAACCACGACGGTGTAGTTTTCTACCGACAGTGACCTTTGAAACTGTGGTCCCAGCACTCTTCATGTCATTGACCAGCTCATCCCTTGTAGTTCTGGGCTGATTCCTCACCTTTCTTATTATCAGTGATACCCCACGAGGTGAGATCTTGCATGGAGCCCCAGTCTGAGGGAGACTGACAGTCGTCTTTAGCCTCTTCCATTTTCTAACAATTGCTCCAACAGTTGATCTATTTTCACCAAGCTGCTTGGCAATTGCCCCTTAACCCTTTCCAGCCTTGTGGAAGTCCACAATTTTGTCTCTGGTGTCTTTTGACAGCTCTTTGGTCTTGCCCATGGTAGTAGTTGGCGTCTGACTGACTGTGGGGTGGACAGGGATCTTTAATCGCCTCTGGACCGCCTAACGCAGGATCGCGGTCCGGAGGCAGCAGTCTTAGGCACAGTCACGCATATACGCGTCATCTCGCGAGACGCGAGATGACGCTCACAGCCGGCCCACGCATGCGCATCGCGGGCCGGCAAAAGTTTGAGGGGGGTTGCATCATCAGCCTGCCAGCCAATGATCATTGCTGGCAGGCTGATGATTAAAAAAAAAAACGAATCACAGGCCAGTTAACACTTTATATTTATAAATATAAAGTGTTAAATGGCTTCTCTGCTCCTCTGCTGATTCTTTTGGTCAGTTGGTCTCAGCACACTTCACAGTGAGTACACCAAACACTTCACTTAGCCCCCAGATCACCCCCCATCACCCCAATTAAGCCCTTGATCGCCCCTGTCAATCACCTAGTGAAAGGGAAAAAAGTGATCAGTGTAAACTGTCGCTTTTTTTTTTCACTGGTACTGACTGATAGGTTTTAGGATAGTTTAGGCCCCTTGGTTAGGTAGTTAGCAATCGGTTAGCGCCCAGCCCACCGCACCGCAGTCACTGATTCGCTGATTAGCGTATCGCAAATCAGCATTTGTACTTTTATAGTATCTGTAAGTGATCAAAACTGATCACAGTCAGATCTATAATAGTATTAGTGTCACCTTAGCTCGCCCTCCGCCTGATCGGTCGCCCACACGTGCGTTCACCCACGCCCGCCGCAGTGACAACATTTTTTTATTTTTTGATCACTGCACAATCACTTTCCAAGCGCTGCGGCGATAAAAAAAATCAGTTTTGATATTTTTTATCAATCGCAGCGGCCTCCGGTACTTCGCTAGCCTCCCATTTGTAAGACAGGCTTGCTTTTTTTCTTGGGTAGTCTCAGGGAATACCCCCTAAATTTAGTAGTCCAAATGTCAAACAAGGGGTATTCTTCTGAAGAGGCCTACAGGATTCTGACCCAGTCGGATAAGGAATGGGAACCCTCATCTGACGAATCTAGCGGGTCAGAATATGAACCTGTAGAAAGCAGTGGCAGTCTGACCCAAAGTTCGGACGAGGAGGTTGAGGTCCCTGATAGCACCAGGCGTACCCGGCCCGCCCCATGTTGATAGACCACAGGTTGCGCAGGATCCGCATCAAGGGCAGCAAAGTGGGGCTGGCGCTGTTGGATTACGTGGTGAGGCATACACCAGCAGCGCAGCCAACCCTGGACCTAGTACCAGCACTGCCGTACAACATGGTGAAGTGGCGAGCACCAGAAGGGCAGTTGAAGCTGGTACGGTGGCACGTGCAATAGTTACCCCGTCGCAGCCACCGCACAGACAGGCCCGTAGACCCCCTAGAGTCCCTGAGGTTCTGGCAAACCCTGATTTGCAGTCCCCAACTTCAGCCGCACCATTAGTTCCCCCTTTCACCGGCCAGTCTGGAGTTCGGGTTGAGACAGCTCAGATCGGTTCGGCCCTGGGATTTTTTGAGCTGTTCTTGACTGCGGAGCTCTTGGACATAGTCGTGGCAGAAACAAACCGGTATGTCACTCAATTTATATCCGCCAACCCGGGAAACTTTTATGCCCAGCCTTTCCGGTGGAAACCCGTCCAAGTTTCCGAATTAAGTTACCCGTCCTTCTCCTCAACATGGGTCTAACCAAAAAGCATGAATTGCGGTCATATTGGTCCACGAACCCAATTCATCGCATGCCCATGTTCTCTGCTGCCATGTCCAGGGCACGATTTGAGGCCATCCTACATTTCCTGCACTTTAGCGATAACACCACCTCCCGTCCCAGAGGCCACCCAGCTTTTGACCGGCTCCACAAAATTCGGCCCCTCATAGACCACTTCAACAACAAACTTTGCAGATTTGTATACCCCTGAGCAAAACATCTACGTAGACGAGTCCCTTATACATTTTACCAGGCGCCTTGGCTTCAAACATTACATCCCAAGCAAGCACACCCGGTATGGGGTCAAATTGTATAAGCTCTGTGAAAGGGCCACAGGCTATACCCACAAATTTCGGATCTATGAGGGTAAAGATCAGACCCTGGAGCCGGTCGGTTGCCCTGACTACCTAGGGAGCAGTGGGAAGACAGTCTGGGACTTGGTGTCACCCTTATTTGGCAAGGGGTACCATCTTTATGTGGACAATTTCTACACAAGTGTGCCCCTCTTCAGGCATTTGTTCCTAGAACAGATTGGCTGCTGTGGCACCGCGCGACCTAGTCGCCGGGGCTTCCCCCAACGGCTCGTTACCACCCGTCTTGCAAGGGGGAGAGGGCTGCCTTGTGTAATGAAGAACTGCTCGCGGTGAAATGGAGAGACAAGCGTGACGTTTACATGCTCTCCTCCATTCACGCAGACACGACAATACAAATTGAACGAGCAACCAGTGTCATTGAAAAGCCCCTCTGTGTCCACGACTATAATTCGCTCATGGGAGGGGTGGACTTCAATGACCAGATGTTGGCTCCCTATTTAGTTTCCCGAAGCACCAGATGCTGGTATAAGAAGGTGTCTGTATATTTAATTCAATTGGCTGCATATAATAGTTTTGTTCTCTACAGTAAGGCTGGGAGAACAGGATCCTTCCTCAAATTTCGGGAAGAGATCATCGAGAACCTCCTGTATCCAGGAGGATCCGTTGCCCCATCCACCAGTGTAGTGAGCCGTCTACACGAGCGACATTTCCCCAATGTCGTTGCTGGTACCTCAACCCAACCGTCACCCCGAAAAAGATGTCGTGTCTGTAGCAGGAGTGGAATAAGGCGTGACACCCGCTATTTCTGTCCTGACTGCCCTGACCACCCTGCCCTATGCTTTGGGGAGTGTTTCCGGAAGTACCACACACAGGTACACTTAGCATAGGGATTGCATCTCACAGGACAGGCACACAGGGCTATTAGGGCCCATTCACACAGAGCTGCTGCAAACCTCTCCTTTCACCTGGGACAAAGTGCATAATGTACTTCACCACATCTTTGGGCAATTTGCGCTTTGCACATTGTCCCATGGGGAAGGAGAGGTTTGTCCTATAAAGGTAAAAAAAAAAAAAAATTCACCAGTAAGCAAAAAAGTTAACGTTCTGTTCAAAAAGTTAAATAAAGTTTATATGTTCCGTTCAAATGTTATTATAAAGTTAATAAATTTATAGTGTTGCGGCCTGGTTTTTCTTTTTTTTACCTTCCAGGTGGACCAACCGATCGACTAGCTGCAGCACTGATGTGCATTCTGACAGAAGCATTGCGCTGCTGTCAGATTACACAAAAGTCGGTGTATGCGGCGCTGCTAGACGAGATTTCTCCTCTGCAGTAAAAGATACGTTTGCCGAGGCATATAAGCTGAGAAGGCGGCGGTGTTCATATGCTTTGGCAAACACTTTGTATAAAAAATAAATAAAAAAATCCCGGCAATGATTTATTCATCCACATCGATTGATGTGAATGGAGAAATCGGGTTTGCCAGGGCATACGAGCTAAGTGGGTATGGATGTTGGGCGGAGCTCCTTTGTCCTGGCAGACGCCTTTCCCCTCCTTTTTATTTATTTTTTGGGCAGAGATTTTTTCATCCACATTGATCGGTGCGAATGAAGAAATCTGTGCCGTTCATTTTTTCTTTCAGCCCAGAGGCTGAACGAAAAAAAATAAAAAATCTTATTACCTGTATGCTCAATATAAGGAGAATAGCAGAAACTCCTAATGCTGGCCATACATGTAATGATTGCGGAGACCCTCAAATTCCAGGACAGTACAAACACCCCACAAATGACCCCATTTTGGAAAGAGGACACCCCAAGGTATTCGCTGAGGGGCATATTGAGTCCATGAAAGATTGAAA
The DNA here is from genome assembly GCF_014858855.1 of Bufo gargarizans. Classification (NCBI taxonomy): domain Eukaryota; kingdom Metazoa; phylum Chordata; class Amphibia; order Anura; family Bufonidae; genus Bufo; species Bufo gargarizans. Next base: position 216,716,987 of record NC_058083.1, read on the forward strand.
TTTTTGTCCCAAGTTAGCGGAAAGGGGGACTTTGTGAGAAAAAAAAAATCAATTTCCTTGAATTTTTTATTTTTTGTCACAAGTTAGCGGAAAATGATGATTATTTTTTTTTTTTTTTCAAACAAAGTCTCATATTTCACTAACTTGTGACAAAAAATAAAAACTTCCATGAACTCACTATGCCCATCACGAAATACCTTGGGGTGTCTTCTTTCCAAAATGGCGATACCAGATGTGTGACACTTTTTTGCAGCCTAGGTGGGCAAATGGGCCCACATTCCAAAGAGCACCTTTCGGATTTCACAGGGCATTTTTTACAGATTTTTATTTCACTACTACTTCTCACGCATTTGGGCCCCTAAAATGCCAGGGCAGTATAACTACCCCACAAGTTACCCCATTTTGGAAAGAAGACACCCCAAGGTATTCCGTGAGGCGCATGGCAAGTTCATATAATTTTTTAATTTTTGTCACAAGTTAGCGGAAAATGATGATTATTTTTTTTTTTTTATTACAAAGTCTCATTTTCCACTAACTTGTGACAAAAAATAAAAACTTCCATGAACTCACTATGCCCATCACGAAATACCTTGAGGTGTCTTCTTTCCAAAATGGGGTCACTTGTGGGGTAGTTATACTGCCCTGGCATTTTAGGGGGCCAAATGCGTGCAAAGTAGTTTGAAATCAAAATCTGTAAAAAATTGCCTGTGAAATCCGAAAGGTGCTCTTTGGAATGTGGGCCCCTTTGCCCACCTAGGCTGCAAAAAAGTGTCACACATGTGGTATCGCCGTACTCAGAAGAAGTTGGGGAATGTGTTTTGGGGTGTCATTTTACATTTACCTATGCTGGGTGAGATAAATATCTTGGTCAAATGCCAACTTTGTATAAAAAAAAAAAAGGGAAAAGTTGTCTTTTGCCGAGATATTTATCTCACCCAGCATGGGTATATGTAAAATGACACCCCAAAACACATTGCCCAACTTCTCTTGAGTACGGCGATACCACATTTGTGACACTTTTTTGCAGCCTAGGTGGGCAAAGGGGCCCACATTCCAAAGAGCACCTTTCGGATTTCACAGGCCATTTTTTACAGATTTTGATTTCAAACTACTTCTCATGCATTAGGGCCCCTAAAATGCCAGGGCAGTATAACTACCCCACAAGTGACCCCATTTTGGAAAGAAGACACCCCAAGGTATTTCGTGATGGGCATAGTGAGTTCATGGAAGTTTTTATTTTTTGTCACAAGTTAGTGGAATATGAATATGAAAATCATCATTTTCCGCTAACTTGTGACAAAAAATAAAAAGTCCTATGAACTCACTATGCCCATCAGCGAATACCTTAGGGTGTCTACTTTCCAAAATGGGGTTATTTGTGGGGTTTTTCTACTGTCTGGGCATTGTAGAACCTCAAGAAACATTACAGGTGCTCAGAAAGTCAGAGCTGCTTCAAAAAGCGGAAATTCACATTTTTGTACCATAGTTTGTAAACGCTATAACTTTTACCCAAAACATTTTTTTTATCAAAGACATGTAGAACAATAAATTTAGTGAAAAATGTATATATAGATGTCATTTAAAAAAAAAAAAAATTACAACTGAAAGTTAAATGTCATTTTTTTGCAAAGATTTTGTTAAATTTCGATTAATAACAAAAAAAGTAAAAATGTCAGCAGCAATGAAATACCACCAAATGAAAGCTCTATTAGTGAGAAGAAAAGGAGGTAAAATTAATTTGGGTGGTAAGTTGCATGACCGAGCAATAAACGGTGAAAGTAGTGTAGTGCAGAAGTGTAAAAAGTGGTTGTCACGGCCACGGTTATGGTCGTGACTCCTTGGGAGCCGCATACAGTTCCCCGCGGTTGTGGTTGTTGTGTCAACCGCGGCTGAGGCATAGTGTGTGAGGCCTCAGTGCGGTTGCCGCGGACAACAGCTATGTCTGCGGTTCCCGGGGAGTTGTGTGCGTGTGTGGTTGCACTTTGTTTGTATGTCTGTTGTGCACTGTAGTTTATGTTTGGTGCGCACAGACATCGTCCTTTCACTGTGGCTGCCCGTGGCAACGTTTGGTATTATGTACATGTGGTGGCAGTGTCTCGGCCTTCGGGCTGTCTCCCAGGACGGCTGCCACCCATGTCGTTGCCAGCGGCAACAGCCACAGGGTGATCTTAGTTTGGTCACTTCCCCTGTATGTTTGGTGTTTTCCTTTCCTGTGGTGCTGGAACGGTTAACCCTCTTCCCAGTGTGTGAGTGATGTCACTGGGTGTGTCCGACTGTGGGTGTGGCTTCTTGGCCTATAAAGCCTGAGTGTCTTGCATGGTTCAGTAGGTTGCTTCAGCCCTGCTAGCTGGAGCAGCCTCCTGTGTATTTGACCTGCCTGTGAGAGCCACCCCTGTGGTCATAAAAGTATAGTTGTTATGCCTATGTCTTTATGTGTGTGGTGTAGCATGTTGTTCTGTTGGGACCTTCTTATGTTTCTGTGCAGCATACGGTTCTGGATCCCTGTCTGTTTAGGGATCCAGTCAGCAAGGCTGTGGCAGGTTGGTGAACTTCTTGTTCGCCTGCCATTTCCGTATTGCTGTTTGTGTTCCCCTTTTCCCAACAGCTTGGCCATTGAGACTCCTGCTCCTCCGTGCCAAGGAGGAGTAGGTCGTCTTTCCCAGCTCCTAGCGCAGGGATCTGCGGAGGGTAAGATAGGGCTCCGAGGTTCCTGCGCATGGGTCCTCCTACCTTAAAGGTTGGCCCATGCTGGTTAGGAGTTAGGGTCAGGTTAGGGATGCGTTGAGGAGGTGACCTGCTCCCTATCCTGTGCTCATGGCCGAGTAGCCACTACAACACCTGGCATCGCACGGCTGAGGGTTTCCCCCATCCTCAGCCGTGACAGTGGTCTGGTCATTAAGGGTGTTTAAGCTAGGGGGGCTGAGGTGGTTAAAGAGCTCAGACAGGTGCTACTAAGTTAGATTAATAAGTGGGGTAGAGGTGGACTTTTTAAAGGCACAGTAACAGGTCTTTGAGAGCCAGAATTCTTGCTGTTTCTCAGGTGTTCAAATACTTATGTTCAGCAGTGCAAGACAAATGCATTCTTTAAAAATCATACAATGTGATTTCCTTAATTTTTATTTTACTTTATTCTCTCTCTCAGAGTGGGAATGCACCTACAATGTGAATTTCAGACCACTACATGATTTCTAAGTGGGAGAACTTGCAAAATCGCAGGGTGTTAAAATACTTCTGTTCCTCACTGTATGTCAAGATGATCGGGTGGGCACAGGAGCCATCTAAGTGGTTTACAGAGGGACGCGCTCCTTCTTCATTGGGCTGCGCAAGATTGGACGGCGAGGGGGTCAATGGCTGCTATGGCAGGCGGAGACGTTATAATGGCCTTTGAGTCTACTATGTACAGAAGTCTATTAGGCCTTGGCAGTGGCAGAGTCAGAGTTTACAGGTAGGGTGGGGAGTTCTTACCTATTGGACATTGTGGCCTGTTATAAGCATTTGAAAAAATGCCACAGAAAAAAAGGATGCAACAGGTAGGTATCCAAATATACCGTAACTAAATACAAGTCACTGCCTGATTGGATACTAAAAACAAAATAATAAAGTTTTATTTAATATCTCATTTAAAACAAAGGAGGGGCCTGCATATCCCAGACTAAACCTTAAGGTCACTAGTGTATATGATGCAGCGTGGAAGAAATGTCTCTTCTCTATATTCACATGCCCATCATTATACACTCAGTGAACACTGGATCCACCTTGTCCCTGGATCCAACAATAGGTATTCGTTTGCATTATTCTTTAAAAAAAAAGTCTAAGTCAAAACCATATTGTGTCAGTGAAAACTGATCCATCCCCATTGACTTACATTGTAAGTCAGGATGGATCCGTTTGGCTTCGCATTGTCAGGCAAGCAGCGTTTTGGTGTCCAGGAACAGAGACCAAACGCAGCCAAACGGATGCATTCTGAACAAATCCTTATACATTCAGAATGCATTGGGGCTGAAGTGATCCGTTTTGGGCCGCTTGTGAGAGCCCTGAAACGGATCTCACAAGCGGACCCAGAAACGCCAGTGTGAAAGTAGCCTTATTATGGGTCCCAGGGGTTACAGACCCACAATCACGATGTAACAGATATAGTAATATCATTGATATAGGGAAATGTTCAAAACACCATGGAACCAATAAGGCTCCTGTAGCGACATCTCCCAGACTCAGTGTGTGCCGTATTATTGGTGACAAAGATAGCCAGATTCTTGGGAGAGTGCAGGGAAAAGTTACTGACATAATCTCCACTAATTTTGTCTGTCAAGGGTATATTAGACACTGCCATCCCTCTCAACTGCAAATTATAGCCAGATCTGCATCCCCTGAGACATGGTCTCATACTTATGTAGTAGGTACATCCATGAGATGATCCAGATATTGGTACACTGAGAGGTTAAGTCCCTGCCATGATACTATTCAATGAAACAGGTAAAGAATATCTGGTCATTCAAACTGGGCGGTTTTACGGTTTGGAGTCTAAATATCCACTGCTTCTTTTTTCAGAAGTAGAATATCAAAATTGCCACCCCATGGTGATCGTCATATCATCTCAATGAATTGGAATTTTAGGACGTGCGGATTTGCCTAATGGGTCAGTTTCATGTTTGGCAGTGATGGCCAGTTCGCATTGTTCGCCCGCGAACATATGCGGGCTGCCATCATCTTTCACAAGTCCGGCAATGCACAGGTAAGTCCTTACCTGTGCCGCGAGCCGGTCTGAAAACAAATGTGGTCATCGGGAGCAGGCAGTTCCGAGAACAGCCCAATGAAGGCCCCCGGTGGCTGTTCTCGGAACTGCCTGCTCCCGCTGACTGCACTTGTTTTCAGACCGGTTCTGCGCACAGGCACAGGTAAGGGCTTACCTGTGCCTCGCCGGACTTGTGAAATGGCAGCCCGCATATGTTAAATAAATGACCCCATTTTAGAAACCACACCCCTCACATTATAAAAAATTTACTTTTAGGAACTTTGTTCAATACCTTAGGAGATGTTTCACAGGAATTACCGAGGTGAAAATTAAAAAAGTAATTTTTTGTGTGCAGATTTTCCATTAATGAATATTGAGGTTTGTTTTGCTATTAACCCTTACTGTGCTACAGGAAGAATGGATTAAGGGTACTTTCACACTTGCGTTTTTGTTTTCCGGCATAGAGTTCCGTCAAAAGGGCTCTATGCCGGAAAACAACTGATCCGTCATATCCCCATGCATTCTGAATGGAGAGCAATCCGTTCAGGATGCATCAGGATGTCTTCAGTTCAGTCATTTTGACTGATCAGCCAAAAAAGAATACAGCAGCATGCTACGTTTTTTTCTCCGGGGAAAAAAACTGAATATTTGCCGGAATGACGGATCCGGCGTCTTTCTCCATAGGAATGCATTAGAGCCATTGCAAAGATTTCCGTCGTTTGCCTGATCGACGGATCCGGCTTTTCTTTCTGCGCCTGCGCAATCGAACAGGAGGAGCTGTGGGCGCCGTCAACAACTGTTCACTCTTCGATCCTGCCTGCGAGGGAAAAGGCTAGATGCCATTAGAGGTGAGTAGAAAGTTTGTTTTTTTTGGTTGGTCTTTGCAGGGAAAATAAATATAAGCAGCTCCTATGTATTTATACATAGGAGCTGTAGTAAATAGATCATGCTAGGAGTAGTAGTCTTGTTGATTACTACTCCTACCATCCACTATGTACTTGTACCACCAGTTCGGCCCTATGTACTTTTGCATAGGGACTGCATGTGGTGCAAGTACATAGTGGATGGGATACTAGGGGTGGTAGTCCTGTTGACTACTACCCCTAGCATCCTCTATGTACTTGCTCCACATGCAGTGTCTATGTAGTTTTGCATAGGCAATGCATGTGGTGCAAGTACATAGTGGATGCTAGGGGTGGTAGTCCGGATGACTACTACCCCTAGCATCCACTATGTACTTGCACCACATGCACTGCCTATACAAAACTACCTAGGCACTGCATCTGGTGAAAGTACATAGGGGATGCTAGGGGTAGTACTCCTACAACATTTATTTATTTTTTATATCATGTAGACAAAAATATTTTTTCATCTTAAAAAATTCTGCTTCCGGTTGACCTGCTCGCAAGAAAAGCGAAATACAGATAGAGAGAAGACAGCCAGACATCTATTTTACATTTTTCGCCGGTATGCCAGTATGCATTAGGTTTCCTACGTCTTACCCTACAGCTGCGAAGGTAAGCTCTGTTTATAATAATTATGAATGTTAATCTCCAATCTGTGTGTGGCCCAGGCAGACTGTCATTTGACACTCTGTCCGGGACATCTACATATAGTTCCCTATTTAAAAAAATAATAATGTTTTGTTTCCTTTACAGCACATCTCGCAGTACTCGGGCGCACAAACCTCCTCGTGAAGTCCTTCCAGAGGGTGGAGCACCAGAGGCGGTCCCCGAAGAGCCACCCACCGCGAGTCCCTCTCGTCCTACTCCAACAGCTGATCGGGACCTCAATGTTCCCCTACCTGTTCCCCTACCTCTGGCGACTCAACAATGGCCACAATGGCACCACTTTTTGAGGCATTGATGAGTCACCAGAGGACCGGTAGGAGCCGTCAGGTGGACTACGAGGCTCTCACAAAGCTCGTTTACGAGTCCTTGATGGGATTCACCAATAGAGTTGCCGCTTTGGAGAACACAGTGCGACGTCTGCAGGAGGGGGCGGTGCTGACGTCGCAATTGGGTCCTGTGCATCACTATTGGTTATCGTTGCTCCCCGTGCAAAACTACATAGGCACTGCATCTGGTGAAAGTACATAGGGGATGCTAGGGGTAGTAATCCTACAACATGGTAACTCTCGTTTTTTTTATATAATGTAGACATAAAAATATGAAAAAACATATTTTTTCATCTTGAAAAATTCTGGTTCCGGTTTACCTGCTCACAAGAAAAAGTGAAATACAGATAGAGAGAAGACAGCCAGACATCTATTTTACATTTTTCAAATTTTTCGACAAGAATGTCAAGTAAGTATTATTTGTGTGGGTTTTTTGTATTAATAATAGTTCAAATCTAATTTTATTTATTTTTTTGTCTACAGGCTCATCATCTCCTCCAAGACGTCGTCGTAGACATGATACGGTAAAAAAAGTTTTGGAAGCATTCCGCATTAAAATATTATGAACGCATTATAAATATTTCATTTTTTTATTTCACAGTCATCATCTGCGGAGGAGAGGCCTCTCGGCCCAGAGACCACTGGAGAGGAGGGAGTCGGTGGTGGAGGTGTTCTGGTTCTGACAAAGCTGCCAGTTTGATTTGATGTACTGCTCCAAATTAATTAAGATACGTGCACGGAGAGATTAGACAGACAACTCACTACATGGAGTTAATCAGGATCTCTGGTTTATTTCTGAAAACAACATGGGTTTCATGAGAGGAGGGAGTGGGAGGGGGGTGAAAGATAAAGTATATATTTTCTATTGGCTATGAACTCTCTACTTTTCTGTAACCTTGACGGCCAGAGGAAATTCCTTCTCCCTCCCCCCTGGGTGAAACCGTTACTTCTTTCTTTGTAGCTGCTTGCTTGAGCTGAACAGAAACCACAAAGAAACACATGATAAAAACACAAAGTAAGATTCTAGTTTATAGGTGTTGGCATGAATGCCTGGCCACCATCTTAGCTCAACAAGCAAGTATCCATTTTGTATCAATAGTCCATAACAGTCCCCCCTTGGAGACTTGATTGTAGACTTTCCCTTCGCCTAGCGAATCCCCTGGGCATACCATTCGTATCCTCTTCACCCGCAGTGGCGACAACCTACCCCTTATAGGTAGGCTCCCGGTTGCTCGGACTTGTGGTAATACCCTGGGATTCATCTCACCCTATCTCAGCCAGGCATCATTGTGAGGAGGGGGAGCTGTGTTGAACGATGTTTCCTTCTGTCCTTCCTCATCGTAGAGGAGCATAATAGGTCGTTCATCAGTTTTCTTCATTCTTTTTGAAAAGCGGGTCACACAAATAAGAACGAGCTTAATCACTACATATATCACCAAGTATTATTAGGGCTACCTGCAATATTACCTGGACAATTCCCATGAGCCAACCCCCAATACCTTTGAACCAGTTATTGGGGTTAAGGGAAGAGAAGGTATCAGACCACCATGTATCTTTATCAGCTTTATGTGCATCCAGCCATTTATCTCTTAAATCCGCCATTTTCTCTATACCCACCTTAACTTGCAAATTACCCTGCGGGTCTATGTAATGGCAACAAGAGGGTCCCACAACCTGGCACATACCTCCATCTTTAGCTGTAACATAATCTAGAACTAATGTGTGTTGGTTGGTGACAATGATTAACTGGTTTTGCACAATGTTTGAGGTATTCATAAGTCTCATCACTTCCCATATTTGGTCATCCAGGTAGTCTGTTGCTACTACCAGATGATCCCACATCTGCGCTATCATGGGATATATGAAGATGGAACTAACAATTTTGTTGGTAATGCTCATCTCTACTACATGTGGCTTGCCATTTGGTCTGGGTGTGTTATCTTTGGCCCTATGATACAAGGTGTGTTTAGGTACTGCATTTATGCCAATTTCAGAGTGTGGTACTATAAAGGTGGCAGGAGTAAGCCTGGCGATGGTGCACAGTCCTGTGACATTCTGGGATAACCATTTGTACACTTTGTGTCCACAAACTAAGTATATATCTTCTGGAACTGCTACTGCTGTGCCATTGAATAATCGGGTAATTAGTTTGGCTAATTGTGTCCCTTTCGCCAACTCATATCCTTTTGACTGACTTTCGGTGTCGTTAGCTAATATACCTGTCAGGAGATCCTGTACAGTACGGTTGTTACAGGGCAGATCCTTTCCGTTCTCAGCATCTACACCAATACACTGCACGTGGCTGTCTGTTTTTGAATCATTGCAACCTGAGTGTATGTGTGGACTAAATGTCATACCTTTGGTTTGTACTTGGAGACAATAACAGTGTGTCCAGCTAGGAAAACATGTGACATTAGCCCAGTGTCCCATTCATTACCCAGTGGCGTGAACACTGCAGATATGCCCACTGTCAAAGTCATGATCAGTATGTGAATCCTCATGGCTTATTGTTCCAGGGTCGTCGGGACAGCCTTTACTCTTTTACAATGTGAGGCGTGGATCCAGGTAAGCCTCCCTTCGAGTTTCACAGAGGTCGGGGTAGTCAGCAACACCTGGTAAGGCCCCTTGTATCGTGGTTCGAGGGTGTTTCTGACGTGTTTCTTGACCACCACCCACTCTCCAGGTTTGAGAGTGTGTATTCCCTCTAGGGAGTCAGGATCTGGAATGGAAGAGAAAACTTGTGCACATATGTTAGACAATTGTTTACTATGGGCAATCACATATTTAGCAACAGATTCATAATGCATTTGCAATTGCTGTGGGAAGTACTGTCCCATCCTAGGCCGTGTCCTAAACAAAATTTGGTGTGGAGGCCTAGGGGTGTGTCTAACTGAAAATAGTGCTATTGGCAGGCATTGTACCCAACTGAGCCCTGTCTCCCCAGTCATTTTCAGCATCTTGGACTTCAGTACCCCGTTCAGTCGTTTGACTTTGTCGCCGCTTTGGGGTCTGTAGGGTGTGTGATAGGCTAAGTGTGACCCTACCATCTTCCAGACTTCTTGGGTTAATCTAGCAGTGAATGCTGGGCCCTGATCACTCTCAATGACCTCAGGTACTCCGAACCTACAGACAAGCTCCTGCATCAGTTTTTTTGCAGTAGTGGTTGCTGTCTGGTTTCGGACGGGGTAGGCTTCTGGCCACCCAGAGAACAAGTCTATCACTACTAGCACATATTGAAACCCTTGGCACATTGGCATCTGGATGTGGTCAATTTGAATCCGTTGGAACGGGTACTGGGCTTTGGGGAGACATTTGGTTGGTGTAGGCTCAGGTCTTCCCGGGTTGCACTGCGCACAGATGAGGCAAGACTGAGTATGCCTCACCAGGACAGGGGTTATCCCTGGGGCCATTGTCTATTAGTTCTTTCATGATGGTCTTAGATTGGTGGGTGGGCCCATGAGCTATTGAAGCTATCAGAGGATAGAGAGCTTTGGGCAGAGATGCTCTCTCTCCTTGGGTCCACAGTCCAGATTCTTTCTCTTCTTGGGCTGACTCTTTTAGCCAATCCAATTTTTCTTGTGGCGTGGCCTGTTTCTGTATTTGTTTCAGGAGGTCCCATGTGATTTCTTCTTGTTCCAGGTCTTCCTGTGTTATCATAATCTGGTCTGACTGGACTCTTTCCTCTTTCACTGCTGCTTCCTTGGCCGCTTGATCAGCTAGGGCCTTTCCTCTGGCTTCAGAGGTGTCAGCTCGAGTGTGCCTGTAGATCAATAAAATCTTCAGATTCTCCAGTATACTCCCCCCTTGGAAGAGGAAGGAGTGCAGCAGGATTGAGGATGTGGCACCTCTGAATGGTGACATTATCTGGCAGAAGCAAACTACACGGAAGCCGGAGGTGGCGCTGTGCAGTGAGGTGTTTAGGTTGAGTCTGCTGGAGGATGGCAGAAATGTCAAGGGGAGCCAGAATAGTGAGGGGATGACCCAGCACAACGTCAGATGTGACATTTAGAAGAGAGCTGGCAGCATGGATAGCTCTGACACAGGAAGGGGCTTCTCTGGCTACTGGGTCCAGTCTCTTGGTATGGTAGGACTCTGGGGTCCTTCAGGGTCACAGTGACTGGTGGGACATTGAGGTATCCAATATCCTGGGGTCCTCTGGCCCAGAGAGTATTGGGGATGAGGTGCAAAATGGTTTGCAGCGAATCCCCTTGCTCATATAAATCAGTGCAGAATTTTATTGTCAGACATCCGGCAGCCGTGGGTGTCACATAATTTGAGTAAAAACCACAAAGACCAAGAAGCAAGACAGTTTCTTATCAGAAAGAGGAGCTTAAACTAACACAGCAGAAACCAACATTTCTGTGAAAAGAAAAAAGGTGGGGGTCAACTGATCCCCCGCAGCTGTCCTGCAATGTGGTGAAATGATCTGCTTGGAATGATCTGCAAATTTAGCTTTTGTCCATTTCTGTAGTTGTTCTATAAAGAATTCTCCAGACTCATGATCTTGGGGGTCAAAGTTAGCACCTTTTAAGTTCAGGGATGTGGATTTGATCCATTATCAGTGAGGAGTATTCACCTGTCTTGTTTTCCACTATACTTTGCAGGTCCGACCATGTGCACCCATAGGTTTGATGCACTTGGGACAGTTTCCTGAAAAAGGGCATGGGATGGGTCTCAGGGTCAGGCAGTAAATTCACTATGGTGAATAACTGTTGTGGGGTGAAAGACACATATTTTGGTGGTCCCTGTGGCCGGTTAAGTGCTAGGGCTTCTTTCAGTGTCTCAAGGTTTCCCTGCTCAATTTTCTGTAAGTTCTTTTGTAACTCTGTAATCTGACCCTGCAGTATTTGATCTTGTGAACGTCGTGATGGGCGCACGGTCATGGGTACAGTCCACTGTGGTGCCAGGGGTAAAGTTGGCGGATCCCCATAGTCTGTCGGGGTACCCCGCGAAGGAGTCTGCATATTACCCGGTGCATTTTGTATGCCCATTGTGGATTCTGCAGCACCGTCTGCATCCCCCTGTTCTGCTTCATCAGGTTGCCCCCCTACCATTATAGGAGTAAGGGTGGCAGGTGAGTGGGGTAGCATGAATGTACCGTCCGGGTTTATCATCGGGTACAAGGTAGTAGGAAGGGGCAAGGGTGACATAGGAGTGACGGGGGGGGTCCGGACCGAATGATATTAAAGGTCCGTTCATGGGCGTTGCCTGGGGACAAGATGGCGCTGTAGCTAACACGGGAAGTAATGGGACGTGCCGGGGAGTAGTTACCAAGGTGTGGTTTTGTGGGTGGGGAACCCCACAGGGAAGGCACGTATCACGGGAGGAGGGATTCTGTTGACCACATGTTTTGCAGGTCCACCCACCTGCTTTCTTCCCGGCGCCATTATAGGGTGGTGGCTAGTCATGTATCAATGCAACACCAGGCTTACAGAAATATCTCTCTTTTCTCATCAAAATTTAGTTCCCCCCCGGTCTGTTCAAATTCTTTACTACAGTCCAACCACACACGGACCATGTCTGTCAATTAATCATCTTCTAACTTCCCTCTCTTCTCGTTTAACAGCACTTGCCAGGTAGCACTACATAGGATGCCTCCTTTACAGACACCTTTAACTCTTCTCCAACTTACTTAATCCTTTTATGAGGATGCCTCCTTTACAGACACCTTTAACTCTTCTCCAACTTACTTAATCCTTTTATGAAACGTTTGCCTCTCCTGTCCGCCACGTACTGTTCAGGTGAACAGTAACCCTTCGGGACACTTTCCTCATTTCCCATTATCTCTCGTACCTACTGAAGCCGCCTAAAGACCTCTGCATAGAGTAATCACTGGACGTGAAGACCTTTGAGTTCCGGTCAGCACACTCTGGGCTACCGCGAACCGCTCTCCACCCATCTGTGATCGTCCCCTTTATGGAGATTTGAGTCAGACACCGGGCTGAACTCCGATACAGGAACACAGGAGAACTCCGTGTCTCCAGTCAATGATACTTGTCAACAGGGTCTTCACAACTTATAGGCACAACACAGTACATCAAGACTTTAAGAAAACATATGGGGTTCTTACTTTCATGCCCTCGAGGACGTCCCAGACTGCTTCCGCACCCCTCCCTCAGACGAACACCAAGAGGCTACACCAGGGGACACTTTATAGGCAAGATGACTAAATTTTCCTACCTCATATCACGGGTTGCGACCCCGGTGTCCGTTAGTGCGCCTCTCCTCGTCTGGTCTCTGGGGGTACGGGAACAGAGGGTCCAATCCTCGAGCCCCACGTTGGGTGCCAAAATTGTTCTGGTTCTGACAAAGCTGCCAGTTTGATTTGATGTACTGCTCCAAATTAATTAAGATACGTGCACGGAGAGATTAGACAGACAACTCACTACATGGAGTTAATCAGGATCTCTGGTTTATTTCTGAAAACAACATGGGTTTCATGAGAGGAGGGAGTGGGAGGGGGGTGAAAGATAAAGTATATATTTTCTATTGGCTATGAACTCTCTACTTTTCTGTAACCTTGACGGCCAGAGGAAATTCCTTCTCCCTCCCCCCTGGGTGAAACCGTTACTTCTTTCTTTGTAGCTGCTTGCTTGAGCTGAACAGAAACCACAAAGAAACACATGATAAAAACACAAAGTAAGATTCTAGTTTATAGGTGTTGGCAGAATGCCTGGCCGCCATCTTAGCTCAACAAGCAAGTATCCATTTTGTATCAATAGTCCATAACAGAGGACAGCAAGCGGTAAATTTTTTATGCATTTTTTTTAGGCTCAATATTATGATTTGTATATTTGACATTTTTTTATTATTGTTATTTCTATTACAGGCCACTCGTCCCGTTGACTCCAATAGAGGTCGTCAATCAAAAGCCAGAGCAAGCGGCGGTCGTGTTCGTATTTCAATGAAAATATAGGCATCTTATCTTATTTCCTCAATGAGTCTTTTTAATTGGAGTGCCGTAAGTATACAGTAGTATAATGCACATGTGTACTTTTCATTCAAAATTGGTTTTGTGTCTGGTTGAAGTTGGTCACTGCTACCTATAGTGAACATCAATATTTTTTTTTATTGTTGTTGTGGCAGGTTCAATCAAATACTAAACCATTTTTGATGTATGACAAAAAAAAAATATACAAACCGGATTCCAAAAAAGTTGGGACACTATACAAATCGTGAATAAAAACTGAATGCAATGATGTGGAGGTGCCAACTTCTAATATTTTATTCAGAATAGAACATAAATCACGGAAGAAAAGTTTAAACTGAGAAAATGTACCATTTTAAAGGGAAAAATATGTTGAATCAGAATTTCATGGTGTCAACAAATCCCCAAAAAGTTGGGACAAGGCCATTTTCACCACTGTGTGGCATCTCCCCTTCTTCCTACAACACTCAACAGACATCTGGGGACCGAGGAGACCAGTTTCTCAAGTTTAGAAATAGGAATGCTCTCCCATTCTTGTCTAATACAGGCCTCTAACTGTTCAATCGTCTTGGGCACCTTCCTCTTTATGATGCGCCAAATGTTCTCTATGTGAAAGATCTGGACTGCAGATTGGCCATTTCAGTACCCGGATCCTTCTCCTACACAGCCATGATGTTGTGATTGATGCAGAATGTGGTCTGGCATTATCTTGTTGAAAAATGCAGGGTCTTCCCTGAAAGAGATGAAGTCTGGATGGGAGCATATGTTGTTCTAGAACCTGAATATATTCTTCTGCATTGATGTTGCCTTTCCAGACATGCAAGCTGCCCATGCCACACACACTTATGCAACCCCATACCATCAGAGATGCAGGCTTCTGAACTGAGCGTTGATAACAACTTGGGTTGTCCTTGTCCTCTTTGGTCCGGATGACATGGTGTCCCAGATTTCCAAAAAGAACTTCGAATCGTGACTCATCTGACCACAGAACAGTCTTCCATTTTGCCACACTCCATTTTAAATGATCCCTGGCCCAGTGAAAACGCCTGAGCTTGTGGATCTGGCTTAGAAATGGCTTCGTTTTTGCACTGTAGAGTTTCAGCTGGCAACGGCGGATGGCACGGTGGATTGTGTTCACTCACAATGGTTTCTGGAAGTATTCCTGAGCCCATTCTGTGATTTCCTTTACAGTAGCATTTTTCACCAATAGAGTTGCCGCTTTGGAGGACACAGTGCTACGTCTGCAGGAGGGGGCAGTGCATACTTCGCAATTGGGTCCTGTGCATCACTATTGGTTATCGTTGCTCACCGTGATGGAACGATGTACGCTCGACCAGCTGTTGAGGCCCGAAGACAGGTGGACAGTGTCTTGTGGCAAGTACAGCACCGCCCCAAGTATGTGTCGCTCCTCTAGAGTGGGCAGATTACTACATAACAGGCCTGATAAAAATCTACCACCGCCAGTTTGAGCGACACAAGTATGTGTCGCTCTTCTAGCGTGGGCAGATTAAACCTCACTACATAACAGGCCTGATAAAATCTACCTGCGCCAGTGGATTGACACAAGTATGTGTCACTCCTCTAGCGTGGGCAGATTACTACATAACAAGCCTGATAAAATCTACCTGTGCCAGTGGAGCGACACAAGTATATGTTGCTCCTCTAGCGTGGGCAGATTACTACATAACAGGACTGATAAAATCAAGTACCGTATTTTTCGCCCTATAAGACGCACTTTTTCCCCCCCAAAATTGGGGGGAGAAAGGCAGTGCGTCTTATGTGGCGAATACTTGAGTTTGTATACCGCCGACCGCATGCTGCGCAGCGCGGTGGCGGGTGTATTAGTAGGCATGGATGAGGGAGGAGGGGCCGGCATCCAGCTCTGTAACTACAGCGGGCCCGGTGCAGTCACTGTATTCTGCTACACCGGGCCTGCTCACTGTAGGAGTCCTAACTGCAGGCAAAGCTAACAGTAGTCTTTTATGCAGCCTGTACTTACGATACTAACTTTCCGGCAGGCAGCGGGCAGGAGGCTGAGCTGGCGGGCGGGCGCTGACAACGTAACTCACTATGTCACGCGCCGGCTCCGCCCACTTTATGAATGAAGAAGGGAGAGCCGGCGCGTGACATAGTGAGTTACGTTGTAAGCGCCCGCCCGCCAGTTCAGCCTCCTGCCCGCTGCCTGGCGGAAAGTTAGTATCGTAAGTACAGGCTGCATAAAAGACTACTGTTAGCATTGCCTGCAGTTAGGACTCCTACAGTGAGCGGGCCCGGTGTAGCAGAATACAGTGACTGCACCGGGCCCGCTGTAGTTACAGAGCTGGATGCCGGCCCCTCATCCCTATTGGGGGTCATTCTATGGATGGCACTGTTATGGGGGTCTGTGGATGACACATAGCGTAAAATGCTATTTATGTGTCATCAACAGATCCCCCATAACAGTGCCATCCACAGTCCCCAATAACAGTGCCATCCACAGTGCCATCCACAGTCCCCAATAACAGTGCCATCCACAGTCCCCAATAACAGTGCCATCCACAGTGCCCCCCATAACCGTGCCATCCACAGATCCCCATAACCGTGCCATCCACAGATCCCCATAACAGTGCCATCCACGGACCCCTATAACAGTGCCATCCACAGATCCCCATAACCGTGCCATCCACAGACCCCCATAACAATGCCATCCACCAACCCCCCCATAACAGTGCCATCCCCAGATCCCACATAACACCATTAGGCACACCTTTTGGTTCAAATTTTTTTATTTTATTTTTTCCTCCTTAAAAACCTAGGTGCGTCTTATGGGCCGGTGCGTCTTATAGGGCGAAAAATACGGTATGTGTCGCTTTTCTCGTGGAAAGATTGAAAATGAGTCTCTATAAACATACCTCACATAATACAACATCATCAGTGTAGCAACGCAATAATGTGTTTCTCCTCTATCATGGGCAAAAAAATATATTAAATGAAAATTTCAAGTACATTGAAAAACTAGATTTATTGAACCACAAATCCAATTGAAAACAAATACAACAAACTGTAAAAACCGGCAAATAAACAGAAATTAATGGTTATTTGAAAATTTATCGCAAAATGTTTATACAAATCGGTACTGCCAGTCCACCCTTCCTGCTTCCCAGCAAAAAGAATCCGAAAAACATACGTCTCATACGTGAAACCGCAACACTTGACCGAGGTCCAAAACTTTGAATGCTTGCCATCTCGCTGTCCTCCGGTATCTGTTCCAAATTGAGTGGTTCTTTTTTAAGGAGGTAGTTGTGTAACACAACAGCAGACTTTACAACCTCGTCCACCGATTCAACCTTCATATGAATTGGTTTGGTGAAAATCCTCAATTTTGCGACCAAAATTCCAAATGTGCATTCAACCATTCTTCGAGCCCTGATCAAGCAGTAGTTGTATGTGCGTTTTTTTAAATCTAATCCGTAACTTGAATACGGTTTCAGAAGATTTCCACACATTTGGAAGGCCTCATTACCAACCAATACAAACGGCATGGGTGGGGCATCAGTACCTGGCAGTGGTTGAGGCAGAGGGAAATCAAATTGTCTGTTATATAGACTACGGCCCATATAAGAATTTTTAAATACCATTGAATCGTTGGTGCGTCCATAGGCCCCTACGTCGACGGCAACAAAACAATATTGTGCATCTGTGATGGCCATTAGGATTATCGAAAAATATTTCTTGTAGTTGTAAAACTCTGATCTGGTACCTTGGGGCTTGATAATTCTAATATGTTTCCCGTCTACCGCACCTATGCAGTTGGGAAACTGACAAATGTCCCAAAAATTTTCTGCAATTTCTGTCTAATGCTGTCTAGTTGGATGTGAAATAAATTCATCATACAGTTGATCCCACAAAACACTGCATGTCTCCTTCACAATTATGGAAACAGTCAATATGCCAAGGCGAAATTGAAAATGGAGTGAGCTGAAACTTTCTCCACTTGCAAGAAACCTAAAAAAAAAAAAAAATATTAGGGTATTCGATTTTAAAATAACATAATATACAAGGTATATCAATCGGACACAATTCTATGGGACCTTATTTCAATATTTTTCTTTGGGCAAGATTTTTTATGTGGCCAATAAATTTTTTTGTAAAAGCTCTTTGGCTTCGGCGAGGTACTAGCCGCCACCATGGGCCGCAGACCCACCCGTTGTTACAGATACTGCAAAAACAAGTCCTACCCCAAGTCCCGCTTCTGTAGCGGAGTCCCAGATGCTAAAATCAGGATCTTCGACTTGGGTCGTAAGAAGGCCAAGGTGGACGAGTTCCCACTATGTGGTCACATGGTCTCTGATGAGTACGAGCAGCTCTTATCAGAAGCTCTGGAGGCTGCCCGTATCTGCGCCAACAAGTACATGGTGAAGAGCTGTGGCAAGGACGGTTTCCACATCAGAGTGCGCCTCCATCCATTCCACGTCATCCGCATCAACAAGATGTTATCCTGTGCCGGAGCTGATAGGCTCCAGACTGGTATGCGTGGTGCCTTTGGGAAACCTCAGGGCACGGTTGCCAGAGTCCACATTGGGCAGGTGATCATGTCCATCCGCACCAAGGCTTTAAACAAGGAACATGTGGTAGAAGCGCTGCGCAGAGCCAAGTTCAAGTTCCCTGGACGTCAGAAGATCCACATTTCCAAGAAGTGGGGATTCACAAAGTTCAATGCAGAAGACTTTGAGGCCATGGTCACTGAGAAGCGTCTCATTCCTGATGGCTGTGGTGTGAAGTACATCCCTAGCCGGGGTCCCCTGGATAGATGGAGGGCACTGCATGCTGAGTAAGGGGGCTGCACTTTTAACTGGTTCTTTTGAGATCTTGTATCAATAAAGTTCTAAGTACAGTGATAAAAAAAAAAAAAATTTGAAAAAAAATAGCGATAAAGGTTTTTTTTCTCTATGGTGACCGATATTGATCACAGTTCATTCTACATCGTTAATGACCATTATATGGATTAAAACTTTAACATACAAGATGTAGAATTAAATAATTAAAAATAATAATGCTGGGCATCAATTTTGGTCAAAATGAGGCACTTTGTACAGTGATCCAAGAAAAACTGAAAGAAATTTGGTTCAAAAACTTTTATAGTTTCACACTACCAAAGAGCAGCTTTAAAGAATTTAGACAGAAATTAATTGGTACTATATATAATAAGTATGTACTTTACCTTATGGTCAACAATAGGGGTTCTGCTGGGGAAACACAGCGGCGGAAAGTGGTGTCTTGTCTTTGAATGTGTCTTGTAAAAGATCATCAAAACTTTCTACCGTCATCCGTAAGGATAATCCCTCAATTCGGGAAACAGAGTTTGAAAAAATCCCCTTCTTATTCCTGCAGAGGTTATTGGATGCACCCAATAGCGACGCTTTCTACGCCGTCTGGCTCGAAGACGTCTTCTCCAGAGTGAAACCAGAATTAGAGACTGAAATCCAAAACAAATATGGTCTGGTATCATCTCTGCAATCTGCAGAAGGAACTTCTGAGTGGTAAGTGACCTTCGGTTGTCTTTTATAGCCACTTTTTATAGCCAGTATTTGCTTAACAGATTGCATCTTTTTATCTCTAAAATTTGAATACCGGATTCCTCTTTCCGTTTAAAAACGGAAGAAAACGGAACAGACGGATCCGCTATCACGATGGATCCGTCAAAAAGTGTCTACGGTATGCAGCGGATTGACGGATCCGGCTTGAATTTCCGTCGACGGAACGACGGATGAGTTGCATGAAAAATGTCTGGTAATGTTGATTTTGACGGATTTGGCAGGCAATTCCGGCGAAGGAACTGCTTGCCAGATCACTCTTCAAGTGTGAAAGTACCCTAAGGAACAACTAATATTCCTTTGTGACATAATGGACATGCGACAGTAAGTATGTATAATCATATATGCTTGGTAATGTATAGGAAATTATCGGATTGACCAAAATAAAAATTATAATTTGTAATACACTTTTTTGTAATGCTTTCTCTATTGAAGAATGTAGGACAACCTGGAGGAGGAGAGTGACTAGGCTGCCCAGCAGCATTCTTCTGCAGCTGAGGATGAGAATCCCCCTTCACAGGCTACGGAAGATATGGCAGAAGCAGGACCTTCCACCATCTCCAGGCCCCACATCCCTCGGCACCTTCACATCAGCTGCCGGCACTTCGGAAACGGTCATTGCCATCAGCTGAAGTGGAGGTGAATAGTCAGGTGCTCAACTACCTTTCACAAGCCCGCTAGGAGGACCATTATGAAATGTATAATCCGAGTCTGGGCCCTCTTTTCTAAGAGAGTGCCTGAGGATCTTTACTTGCGCAACCAAGGCGCAGTTGGGATTGTTCTTGAGGCAGCGACTCCTCCAAATGACCGCACCAATGTCTTTCGGACCCTAGAAAATTGGCGGTTGTATCGCAACATCAATGGGCCACCACCTAGGGCTCCTCCACAGATACCCATCAGGCCTCCCCACTACCCTCCTCGCCAAACATTTTCCCCTCCACCCTAACAATAGGCAGCAATACATTGATGGCACATCATATATGCACCAATCTTCCTCTGCATCTCAGGCTGCTCTACCCCAACACTTAGGACCTCTTCTCAGGGCACTTACCAGCCCTCTAAATGTGAAGTTCTCCCCGGCCACACCAGGACATTATTATAATTTGTAATTATGTTTGTTATATTGTAAGAAATTATCATTACATTGTCAGATCAGACTTGTCACAAACCAGCAGGTGTGAACCCACTGTGCTTGGTGTCCTACATCCTCTAAGGGCATTGTCTAAGTGAACCCCTGGATCTTCACAGTACCCCTGATGGTGGGGATAGACTTTCCCGAGGGGAACACCAGGTCACTACCTCTTGAGGAGGATAGGCATACGAGGCAGCTGGTCAAGGCGGACCAGGAGGTACCTGAGAAAGGTACCAGAGATGCAGGACCGAAGGATGAGGCAGATGCGTAGCCAGATAGGCAAAAGGTCAGGGCAGGCGGCACAGGTACAGGTCAGGCAATCCAGATCGGCAACAGGAGAGTCAAGGCAAGCAAATAGGGATCTAACAGGTAGCAGAGTCCAGGAATACAGATACAAGTCAGAACCCAGAACCACTAACGGAAACCAGGAACCTCGGCAGGACACAAGGACCTGGACACTGAGGCATCTGGGAAGGGGGCTGAGCCACTTATATGTGCGCTGGAGGGCTAGGATAGGTCAGAGATGTCACATGACCTAACCCATAAAGCCCAGGAAGTGACCCGCGCTGCAGGAAACAAACAGCAAGCATGTTGTGGCCAGGGCTGAGAGCAAACTATGGAGCAGATCCCAGAACAACAGCACCCACACAGACAGAGCCCAGGACTGCAGCGGTGATTGGGAAGCACCGGCCGCAGATCACCACTGAACCCGGGACCGTGTCGGTAAGAGATCAGGGAATGGTCAAAGCACTATCACCATCCACTATATTTATTTAATATATATCGGAAATAAATTACATTTATGTGTTTATAAGTGCACAAATATTTACATACCTTAGAGTTATAATTATCCATTCCTCAGCTCAGACACTACGCCGCATATTGTTGTCCATAAAGGTCAAGCTAGGCTTCAACTCCGCCAAAAGCCGATCAAAAGTTGTGATCAACATGCGACAATAATAAAAAAAAATTGCAGGTTGCTCACGTAGGTCTGCATACAGACTCGTAAACTGACCATTGCAACCCCTCTTTGAAATAATAGGATGAACCCACATCCTCTTCCTCCTCAAGCATTTCTCTCCGCTCTCCAAAGCATTGGTACACCAGCCAGTGCAAGAGCACATGGTCAGGATTTAATAAGGGGAAAGCGGACATCCTGCAAAGGAACAAATGCAAACACTCCACACACTAGATTATATCCTCACAAAATGGAGCTTTCCCAAACAGAAGAGCATGCTGTTTTTTTTATATGTGTTTCAAATAAACATGTGACTATAGAGGATGGTTGCGGGTTTTTTCACGCGCGTTCAAAATGCATGCCATCCGGATGTCATCCGTGCGGAAAAAACGCAAACACTGAACGCAATCGCAGACAAAACTGACTTAATTTGCTAGCAAAATCGCATGTTTTTAACCGAACACATCCTGAATGCATCCGGACCTAATCCGACATGCTCGTGTGAAAGAGGCCTTAGGTTTACAGGGCCACTTTAACCCCTTCCCGCCCAGCGCCGTAATAGTAAGGCGCAGTGGGACGTGACTTGCCACCCAGCGCCGCACTGATCAGCTGGACCCCGGCTGTATGTGAAAACACTGATGCCGGCGCATTAACCCTTGATGTACGTTGTGTGGAGAGGGAGAGAGCTTCCATGCAGGGGTGGACTGAAAACTCATGGGGCCCCCGGGCAATAGGAGATTATGGGGCCTGTGTCCCCGCCCACCCTCAAGCCACACGCACACACAGCCCCACCCACATATCGTGCCGCACCGGCTCCAGGCTCATGTGGGTCCTTGGCTGATAAAGTCTCAGTGGGCACCCCTATACAGTGATAACTCTCTGAGTACAGATAATATAGTAGATGTCCCCTGCAGTCCTATGTAAAAACACAGATAACACAGTAATGGCTATCTGAGTATAGAAAATGTAGTAGTGTTACCTGCAGTCCTATGTAAACCCACAGATAACACTAGTGCTGATAATGTGGTAGTGTTACCTGCAGTCCTATGTAAAAACACAGATAACACTAGTCCTGATAATGTGGTAGTGTTACCTACGTCCTTAGTGTGCCTCCCTGTGTCTCTCCTACGGACTCCATGCTGGCGGCGCTGCCTCCTCTTCCATCTTCTTCTTCTTACCCCGCACAGAACGTCCTGATGCAGCTGCATCAAGACATAGGAACACTGTGGGCATGGTGATGGTGACACACACAGGGAGAGATACACAGGGACAGGGACACACACACACAGGGACAGACACACACACGGGGACAGACACACACACGGGGACAGACACACACACGGACACACACACACAGGGACAGACACACACACACACAGGGACAGACACACACAGGGAAAGACACACACACAGGGAAAGACACACACACAGGGACAGACACACAGGGTCACTAGGGAGCAGGGTCACTAGGGGGGGCAGGAGGAGGGCGGGAGCAGGGTCACTAGTGGGGTGACAGGAGGAGGGGGAAGTAGGGTCACTAGTGAGGTGACAGGAGGAGGGAGAACGGGAATCACTTGAAGACTGACCGGGCTTTTCACTTCCACAACAACGGCAGGTGGGGGGGGTTACAGGCCCAGGGTCAGCTTTTCTCTCAGACCAGTCCAGTCACATGAGTCCGCGTCTCCCCAGGGTCCTTAGGCAGCGCCCTGCTCTCCCTAATACAGCCACTTCCGGGAGCCGGCCCCTCCTTCCAGCTCTCGCCCTGCTTCCCCTGCCTGACCCAACCTGTATCGCCAATACCCAACCAATAACAAAGCTCCTTGCTGTAGGCTTTGTTATTGGTTATTTCTGGCACAGGCAGCATTGCTGCGCTGCCCGTGCCCATTCACAGTGCTCACTGCGCTGATGAATGTGGGGGACTTTTTCCAGGGAGTAAAATGTATTATTTAGCAAAAGCAGTGGCATGCCTAGGTTGTTTGGCACCCGGGGCGGCTCCTTTCGCTGGAACACCCCCCACTCAATACTTTAAAAAGATCGTAACCCCCTCACAGTAGTATTGCCCTCATTGCAATACCTTCATAGTAGTTTTGTACAGATGTGTGCCCCCTAACAGTAGTTATGCCCACATTGTGCCCCCCTAACAGTCATTATGCCCACATTGTGCCACCTTAAAGTACTTATCCCTTCAATGTGCACCCTTCATAGTAGTCATGCCCTCATTGTGCCCCTCTCACAGTAGTTATGCCCTCTCTGTGGCCCTTTCACTGTAGTAATGCCCTATCTGTGCCCCTTCAAAGTTGTAATGCCCTCTTTGTGCCCCCATCACAGTAATAATCCCCATTGTGCCTCCTTCACAGTAATAATGCCCCTTAATATTAGCAATGCCCATTGTCCCCTTCACAGTAATAATGCCCATTGTGCCCCCTTAATAGTAATAATTCCCATTGTGCCCCCTTAAGAGTAATAATGCCCATTGTGCCCCCTTCACAGTAATAATGCCCTCTGTGTCCCCTCCATAGTAGAAATCCCCATTGTGCCCCGTTAATAGTAATATTGTCCTCTGTGCTAGTAATGCCCATTGTGCCCCCTTCACAGTAATAATGCCTGCAGTGCCCCCTTAATAGTAGTAATGCCCTCTGTGCACCCTTCAGAGTAGTAATGCCCTCTGTGCACTGTGCCCCCTCCATAGTAGAAATGCCCATTGTGCCCCCTCCATAGTAGAAATGCCCATTGTGCCCCCTTCACATTAGCAATGCCACTGTGCCCCCTCCAGAGAAGAGATGCCTGTTGTGCTCCCTCCAGAGTAGAAATGCCCATTGTGCCCCCTCCAGAGTAGAAATGCCCATTGTGCCCCTTCACATTAGCAATTACCATTGTGCCCCCTCTGTGTTTAAAAACAGAAACAAAAAAACACAGTAACTACTCACCTTGTCCGGTTCCTGAAGCTCACAGTCCTCTCTCCCTTGCAGGCACAGATCGCTCTGCAGCACTGTGTGGGCGGAGCTTATGCAGATTTCCATGCTGCAGGCTCCAACCACACATGCCAGCAGTGCGATCCCTGCCTGCAGCATGAATGGTGGAGCAGGGAGAAGTCTTCCTGCTTTACTATTCAGAGCGCCGCCGGACTAAAGGAGGGGAGAAGCACGGGGAGCTGAGCGGTGAGTGACAGGACTGCAGCTCCCAGCAATGAGCGCTTTCATCTATATTGATGGAAGCGCTCATTGCTTCTGGCACCCCCATGAGAGCGGGCACCCGGGGCGGACCGCTCCCCACCTTAGTACGCAACTGAGTAAAAGTTATTGCGACCTCTGGCTGCAGGAGTGAGCGGGCCCCCTAGTGGCCACGGGCCGTCGTTCCTTGCCTGAGTGCCCGAATGGTCAGTCCGCCCCTGCCACACTCCAATTTACAGTAGTGCCATGGCCCGTAATCGATTCCAAGCAATCCTGAAATTTTTGCATTATAACGATAATGCACAGTGCCCACCCCAGAAAGACCCCGCATTTGACTGTCTGTACAAAATTAGGCCCGTCCTTGACCACTTCAATGCAAAGTTTTCAGAAGTGTACACCCCAGAAAAAATTTCTGCTTAGACGAATCCCTATTACTTTTCAAAGGGAGGATAAGATTCTGCCAGTACCTGCCCAGCAAGCGGGCAAGGTATGGCATAAAAATGTATAAATTCTGTTAGAGTAGCTCTGGGTACACTCACAAGTTCTGGGATTGAACCCCCAGAATGCCCCACCGTCCTAGGAGTTAGTGGGAAGATAGTGTGGGACTTACTGCAGCCACTACTGGATAAGGGTTACCATCTCTACGTGGATAATTACTACACAAGTCTACCACTGTTCCAGTCTCTAGCTTCCAGAGGTACTGTGGCGTGCATCACAATATGCAAAAATCAAAGAGGCCTCCCTAGGTCCCTGGTAGGGCAACAACTAAGAAAAGGAAAAAGCTGTGCTCTCCTCAATGAGAACATGTTGGTGGTTAAAAGGAATCTGTCACCTAGTTTGAGCATATTAAACTGTTAACATAGCAATGTTCAATAAAGTACCTTCATTCCAGCATGTGTCTTCTTTCTTTTATTCAAGTTTTCATTTTGATCAAAAAGCGATTTTTTAAATATTCTAATTAAGCTTCAAGGTGCCCAGAGGGGCGTTATTCCTCTCCTCTAGTGCCCAGTAACGCCCCCCCTGCAGTGCCCAGCCCGCCTTTTATTTCAAGCCTAGCACGCCTCCTCATGAATAAATTTACTCCCACATCGGAGCCGAACGGCGCTGCCCCCTCCGCTACGTCATGTAATTTATTCACCCCACGATCCTTGCGTCCTCCTTTCTTTCCCCAGAAATCTTGCGCAGCCGCAGTATCGCCGACTGCCTGCGCCTGTACGATACTACGGCTCCTGAGGCAACAGCGCTCTGATTACGTCACTGGGCTTGGCACATGTCCAGTGACACTATTGAGGCTGTTGCCCTCAGGAGTCGTAGTATCGTACAGGAGCAGGCAGTCGGCGATACTGCGGCTGCGCGAGATTTCTGGGGAAAGAAAGGAGGGTGCAAAGATCACCCCTTGAAGCAAGGAGTGGCCTCCTTGCTTCAAGTCACGGTAACTGTGCCCCCTTCCCTGCCCCTTCGCTGTGACTGACAGCGCTTATGCAGAGAGTTCGGCAAAGCCAGCCGAACTGCCAGCTGTCAGTCACAGCGAAGGGGCAGGGAAGGGGGCACAGTTACCGTGACTTAAAGCATGTGTGGAGAAACGCGCCAGCAGGGGATAACAACGTTTTCAGTACTTTAGCCGCATCGGCCTTCAGGAAGAAAGGCATCATCAGAAACACACTGCTGGCTACACGCAGGTACTGCTGGCGGCTTGGGATGGTTTTGGGAGGTGACAGGTTCCCTTTAATACAGAATGCTTACTAAAATGTGGCTTTAGGGGTTAAAAAAAAAAATTAACACCTCATCCTGTTCATTGCGCAGCTGGCATCTTCTTCTTTCAGGACCTGCCAAAGGACCTTTGAAGTAATCGTGCCCACCATGTGGTGAGCGCGGTGATGTCAGCACAGGTCCTGCCGAATGAAGATAAAATATTTCTATCTTCAATCAGCAGGACCTGCGCTGACGTCACCGCGCTTACCACGTGGTGAGCGCGATTGCGTCATCAAAGGTCCTTTGGCAGGTCCTGAAGATTAAGAATGCTATTATTTTCTATTATAACCATGTTATAAGGGAAAATAATAAAATCTACAGAACACCGATCCCAAACCCGAACTTCAGTGAAGAAGTCCGGGTTCGGGTCTGGGTGCCAGTCAGTTTTTTATCACGCGCGTACAAAACGCATTGCACCCACGCGATAAAAACTGAACCTTGGAACGCAATCGCAGTCAAAACTGACTGCAATTGCATACCTATTCGCACGATTTTCCCTGATCGCAGATGCAATGTATCCGGACCTAATCCGGACACATACATCTGCAAGGGGCCTAAGCCTTCTAACATCCCAAAAAAATAAAATGTCATTTTCAAAATGATCCAAACATGAAGTAGACATATGGAGAATGTAAAGTAATAACTATATTTTGAGTTATTACTATCTATTATAAAAGTAGAGAAATTGAAATTTGCTAATTTTTCAAAATTTTTGGTAAATTTGATAATTTTTTAGAAAAAAAAAAAAAAACATTTTACCACTGCCATGAAGACAATATGTGACGAGAAAACAGTCTCAGAATGGCCTGGATAAGTAACAGCATTTAAAAGTTAATACCGCATAAAGTGACACATCAGATTTGCAAAAATCGGCCTGGGATTTAAGGTGAAAAGTGGCTCGGTAGTGAAGGGGTTAAAAACACTAACCATGAATGCAGCCATAGACTGTCTAGGTTTACACTAAGGTTCCTTTCACATGAGCGATTTTTCCAAGCGGGTGCAATGTGTGACGTGAACGTATGTATAGCACCCGCACTGAATGCTGACCCATTCATTTTTTTTCACTCATTAGTCTTGTGTTGCGTGAAAAACGTAGCAAGTTCTATATTTAGCGTTTTTCACGCAGCCCTGGCCCCATAGAAGTGAATCGGGCTTCAGTGAAAATTTAGAATCTAGATGTTGTTTGTAAACCTTCCGTTTTTTATCACACGCATGAAAAACGCATCAAAAAGCATTGCACCCGCGGGGAAAATAAATAACTGAATGCCATTCCAGACAAAACTGACTAAACTTGCTTGCAAAATGGTGCGAGTTTCACTGCCTAAGGATTAATAATACATTACAACCACTGGCCTATCAGGAAAAGATAAGTAGGTATATTATAGTCATACATTTGTGGCATACTGCGCTGAAGGGCACCAATAGGGCACTAACCTACTACAATACACAGTGGAGCGCAAAAATGACTCCAATCACGTGACACCGACCGCGCATGCTCAGCACTAGGACAATGGAACGCCCAATGTGCGGCGCTTCTTTCTGCGTGAGCGTTTGACGTCTAGTTACGTGCTATCTGCGCGTGCGTACATCCGCCGGTCTGTATGCTTCTGTACTGAGACTCATCGGCAGACATGGAAGAACAGAGCCGGAGTCAACAGACAACCCCGAGCGGGAAAGGCAAGGAGGCCGGCGGCGAGAAGCGCGATCCGGCGAAGGATAAGAAGGAGGAGCAGGAACTGGTGAGATACGGAAGGGAAGGAGCTGGCTGCGTGCAGCAGAGAGGCAGCGGCCTAGATCGGAGAGAGCTGAGTCACCCCGGCTCGTCCACACCAGGTTCACATGGGGGTGCAGCCGGCTCATGTACATGCTGTGTCACCGTACTGGTACTGGAAGTGGCACCATGATCGGAGGTGAAGCAGGCTCAGGATCTGTCCGCACAAATACCCTGCACCTTCTATCCCCTGCCTGCTGACAGGCCCAAGCTCTCCCCTGGACAGCGCCATTGTCATCCATAATGGGTTAATGCAGAAGTTAAACTGTTGTCACAGGACTAGGAGGTCCAGACATGACATACACATCAGGGCCCCTCAATCTGTAGTGGTTCCCGGTGTTTGAATACCAGCTCCCCCCTATGAGCCTCTACGGGTCAGCTAAGCAGGGCTGTAGCTGTCCGAAACAGTGCCTGACCGAGAGTGGAGGAGAGGTTAAAGGGAACCTGTCACCAGGATTTGGTGTATAGAGCTGAGGACATAGGTTGCTAGATGGCCGCTGGCACATCCGCACTACCCAGTCCCCATAGCTCTGTGTGCTTTTATTGTTTGGGGGGGGGGGGGGAAGAGAACGATTTGCTAGATATGCAAATTTACCTGAGATGAGTCCAGCGTGAAGGAGCCCAGCACCGCCCGCATCCTCCGAATCTCCTCGCTCCCCAACGTCAGAAAGCTAGAGCGCCGTAATCTCGCGATGCACGAGCTAGCGCGTGCGCAGTTTGTTCCCTGAGACTGATGTCGAGGAACACTATGACGACTCTGCGCATGCGCTAGCTCGCACATTGTAAGATTACGGCGCTCTAGCTTTCTGGCGTCGGGGAGCAAGGAGGAGATTCTGAGTATGCGGGGCGGTGCTGGGCTCCTTCATGCTGGACTCCTTTCAGGGACAGGACTCATATCAGGGTAATTTGCATATCTTTATCAAATCGTTTTTTGTTTTTTTTTACACAATAAAAGCACACAGAGCTATGGGGACTGGGTATTGCGGATGTGCTAGCAGCCCATATCCCCAGCTCTATTGCCAAATTCCAGGTGACAGGTTTCCGTTAAAGGGCATCATGACAGTAGCTACCCGCTCTCTGTTCGTAACATGCAGGCAGCCAAGAGGGCGTGATGGTACCGCAGCAGCACCACTGCCCATACACCTCACACAATTCAGGAATCGCTGTATGAGCAGTCCCTCACTTACATAGAAGTGTTCATTAAATGTGAGCTGTTTCTATGGATCAGTTATTGTTACAGGTACTTTCACACTTTCGGCAGAGGAATCCGGCAGGCAGTTCTGTCACCGGAACTGCCTGCCGGATCCGTGAAAACTTATGCAAACTGATGGCATTTGTCAGACTGATCAGGATCCAAATGCAATGAGCATGTGCATACCGCAAGAACGGATCAGTTTTGCTGGAACACTCTGGGCCGCATCCGGCATTAATGCATTTCAATGTGTTCCGGAAAAATGGACGGAGATAAAGCTGCAGCGTGCGGCGGTATTATCTCTGTCCTGAAAAGTCAAAAAGACTGAACTGAAGACATCCTGACCGGAATGCTCTCCATTCAGAATGCATGGGGATATAAGTGATCAGTTCTTTTCCGGTATTGAGCCCCTAGGACAGAACTCTATGCCGGAAAAGAATAACGCTAGTGTGAAAGTACCCTAAGTACTGGATGTAAAACCATGCTCCGTGTGAGAGAGGGCTTGTGCGGTCTGGACTACAGAAGTGCATGGTTGATGAAGCAGTGGGCCTCTACCTCACCTTTCTGTACCGGAATCATACCGACAGCTTTAGGTCAGTATGATTCCGTTACAGGAAGGTTAGGCAGAGGCAACCATGCCATGCACTTCTGTAGTCAAGACCGCACAATCCCTCTCTCACACGGAGCATGATTCCCGCAAGGGGCACACTCGTGTAAAAGAGCCCTTAATAACTTGCACATTTTTAGAAGTTCGAGATACGGCAACAAAAAAAGGTACAACTACGTTGCTGAAGAGTTGCGCAACATTTTTTGTAATGATGGTCAATGGTGTTGCACAGCAATATGCTGTGACTGCAACGCGGAAGTTGCACTAAAATCTAACTTTTGCATTGCAGCATGTCGCACCATTGACTACGATGGAATAAATGTTGGGCGACAACAAGTTGCACGACAGACACATGTAGCCTAAAGAGGTTGTCATATATTGGACATTGGGGACGTATCACTAGGATAGGTGCAGGTCCCATCTCTGCTACCTGTCCCCATCTCCAGAATGGGACCCCCTGAACCGTGCAGAGAGAGCAGTCATGCATGCACGGCCACCCTCCATTCATTTCGATGGTACTGCTGAAAGTAGCCGAGCCAGTGTCTTCGGCAGTCCCATATAAGTGAATGGAGCGGTGCACACTCCAGTAATTTCTATAGGACTTCAGAAAATAGCTGATCTCCCTTACTCAGCAATTTTCAGAAATGCATAGAGAGTATGCTGCACATGTATAGTGCGTTCTCCTTCAATTCCAAGGGCGTGTTCTTGAGACAAGTGCCATCCCAGAGGTGACACTGGTAGCTTATCCTAACGATTATGCCACCAGTGCCTACAATGAGACCACCTCTTTAAAGGGAACCTGTCACCGGGATTTTGTGTATAGAGCTGAGGACATGGACTGCTAGATGGCCGCTAGCACATCCCCAATCCCCATAGCTCTGTGTGCTTTTATTGTGTAAAAAAAAAAAACGATTTGATACATATGCAAATTAACCTGAGATGAGTCCAGTACGTCAGATGAGTCAGGGACAGGACTCATCTCAGGTTAATTTGCATATGTATCAAATCAGTTTTTTTTTTATATAATAAAAGCACACAGAGCTATGGGGACTGGGTATTGCGGATGTGCTAGCGGCCATCTAGCAGCCCATGTCCTCAGCTCTATACACAAAATCCCGGTGACAGGTTCCCTTTAAGCTTGTCCGTCTGTGATAAGACCACGATGATGCCAGCCTGTTGTAAGGATACGTACATGGGCTCGCTCTTCATAAGTCCTCCTACAGTCTGGACCTGTTAGTTGATTTTATGAGCTGCAGTTGTATTGGGACCCGTTTATTTGTAAGCCAGTGTGCCACCTACATCAGTGCTGGGTACATAGCGTATCCTCCCAGTAATCTGCACTGGGGTCATGTACACCAGCCATGTTCCTCCTACTACCCATCATATTGGTAGCTTATGTCATGCAGTGTCTTGATTTACGCTGGGTTCACACCTGAGCGTTCTGAAAGGAGCGCTCTGTATCCGCGATTGTACCGGCGTTTGCAATCGCGCATACAGAGACAAACGAACGCCCATTGTCATGCGTTCCCGAAAGTCTATGTACGGGAACACGCGACAAGAGGCCCCAAAGAAGCTCATGTACTTCTTGGGGCGTCGGGCGTTTTACAGCGCGATCGTACGCGCTGTAAAACGCCCAGATGAGAACCATTCCCATAGGGAAGCATTGGTTTCTCTTTGTTGAGCGTTTTACAGCGCGTAGGAACGCGCTGTAAAACGCTCAGGTGTGAACCCAGCCTTAGAGGAACGGCATGTGACATTTTTTCCACTTGTATTGTGCTGATTACTACTTTGCGGCCCTGACTGTGAAGGAGAACTGCTCATGAGTACCATACAACATTGCGATAAACCTGTCCCTTCATATTCTTGTTTTCACAGTCGGAAGAAGACAAGCAATTGCAGGATGAACTTGAAATGCTTGTGGAGAGACTGGGGGTCAGTATCCTGCTGTTCTATATTCACCATGTGCTTACTGGGGAACATCCCCATCATTTTATCACTTTGTGTCACTTTGATATATATGGTCCCTGCTCTGAGAAGTTCCTATTGCTCTGAGGAATTATAGAGGACCTGTCACGTCCTCCAAGGCTGTGGCCTTTACCTCGCAGTAGCCATTGCTTCACAGATTCTGGTTTGTTTTTGTTTTCCCTAGGCACCCCATGTTCTAAGGCAATCGGTGCAGATAGTTTCAGATCCTGGTATCCTATTTAGTCCATGTACTGTGAACGGGGGGAAGATCAGAGCAGTGACAGTATCGGAGCGCAGGTTTACTCATAGCTGAGAATCATGTCCCCAAGATAGTGCATGGCCTCAAAGTGCCTGCCAAAACTACCGACACCGATGGCGATTGCTTGGGCAGGGTAGGGGGGAAAAACATGCTGGAATCTGTAGAACAGTGGACACCGATGTTGGCGGACATGACAGGTCCTCTGCAAACAAAAGGTCCGGTTTTGCATTTACAATAAATGGGTTTTTCCCCCTCTAGGAGAAGGATAGCTCACTTTACAAACCGGCTCTGGAGGAACTCCGTAGACAGATTCGCTCTTCCACCACTTCTATGACTTCTGTTCCCAAACCTCTGAAGTTCTTGAGACCACATTATGGGAAACTGAAGGAAATATATGAGAGTATGGAACCTGGAGAAAATAAGGTGAGTGTTGGTGCTCTTGTTTTAAAATTAAAATTTTTAGTCACCAAATTTAAAATGCATATAATTACGGTATAATAAAAAAAACACACGTCTTACCTAGGGTTGTCACGATTTAGACTATTTCAATACCATAAAAAAGCATTACGATACTCAATCCCACGGGGGGGCCACTGCGCCACCAATGATTCTACTTTATAATACTGGGGTGGGCGGGGGGCGGTGCACTGTGCCACCAATGAATATAGTTTATGCTTAATACAAGCGCAGGCTGCGCTGCGGGTGCCAGCCATATCCCATACCCGGCACCCAGCCTCTGACTGCCCGCTGCGATCCGCCCACTATTAACCCCCTCAGGTGCCGGACTGCCTCCGTCTCTCCTGTGCTGTTGAGAAGAACATGGCACGCGCAGCGCATCCCATGTCAGTTCCTTCCCGGTCGCAAATGGCGACAAGACTACAAAGTCTTGTCGCCATTTAACAATTCTAAGTCGCATTGGCGACCATTTTGGTCGCCTTCTGGAGCCCTGTAGTTATAATGGCTCATTTTGTCTAGGAGCAGTGATTAGCAGGAATAAAATGGCCGCCATCCTATTAGTACACACACAACCTGTCCTAATTATACAGGAGGACAAGTTACTTTGGACCACTGTACTTCATGTCGCCTCATGAACTCCATTCCTACAGAGATTCAGCTGAAGATCATGTTATACTGTATTCAGGATCATTATCCCTGACAGGTAGAGCTGAGAGGAGGATGAGGCAGCTCTTTACCTCAGTGTTGTGAAGTAACTTCTCTTCCTGTATGATTAGGACAGGGTTTGTGTGTACTAATAGAACGGCGGCATTTTATTTCGCCTAATGATTGCTACCTAGACAAAACGAGACATTATAGCTAATGAAAGGCATTTGGGAATATATTTATATCAAAGTAATATTTAAGTATTTTCTTAATTCCTGGAGAACCCCTTTTAAATTACAGATCCTCCAGATGAAGGTGGAAGAAACCCTTTTTTATTTTTGTGGTTGTTTAGAGCTCTACATGATTTGGGTTTAATAGGATTGATGCAGTAAATGCTATTGATATTCTTGGTTAGAATTGGGATTACACTTGATAATGATTGCTTATTCTCTTTCCTCAGCGTTTTGCTGCTGATATCATTTCCGTTCTTGCTATGACTATGAGTGGTGATAGAGAATGTCTTAAGTACCGACTCTTTGGGTCACAGGAAGAACTGGCATCATGGGGACATGAATACGTAAGGTAAGGCAGGAAACCATGTCTGGGTGTTTTCCTCATGTCTTTACTGACTGATATAAGTGGAGGTTCTACATGTTAGTTACTCCAGCTAAGGCCTCTTTCACACTTGCGTTGTCAGGATCCGTCGTGTACTCCATTTGCCGGAATTACATGCCGGATCCGGAAAAACGCAAGTGAACTGAAAGCATTTGAAGACGGATCCGGCTTCAAAATGCGTTCAGTGTTACTATGGCAGCCAGGACGCTATTAAAGTCCTGGTTGCCATAGTAGTAGTGGGGAGCGGTATACTTACAGTCCGCGCGGCTCCCGGTGCGCTCCAGAATGACATCAGAGCGCCCCATGCGCATGGATGACGTGTCCATGCGATCACGTCATCCATGCGCGTGGGGCGCCCTGACGTCACTCTGAAGCGCCTGGGAGCCGCACGGACGGTAGGTATACTGCTCCCCACTACACTTTACCATGGCTGTCAGGACTTTAGTGTCCTGGCAGCCATGGTAACCATTCAGAAAAAGCTAAACGTCGGATCCGGCAATGCGCCGAAACGACGTTTAGCTTAAGGCCGGATCCGGATCAATGCCTTTCAATGGGCATTAATTCCAGATCCGGCCTTGCGGCAAGTGTTCAGGATTTATGGCCGGAGCAAAAAGCGCAGCATGCTGCGGTATTTTCTCCAGCCAAAAAACTTTCCGGTCCTGAACTGAAGACATCCTGATGCATCCTGAACGGATTTATCTCCATTCAGAATGCATTAGGATAAAACTGATCAGGATTCTTCCGGCATAGAGCCCCGACGACGGAACTCTATGCCGGAACAAAAGAACGCAAGTGTGAAAGAGCCCTAACTAAATACAGAGGCCTAAAGGGCTATGAGAATTCCATGTTTTTCTGCCACCCTTAGGGCTCTTTCACACGAGCAGATCCCGTGTGTGGAATCCTGCGTGAAAGACAGCCAAGCCCTGTTCCGGACAGCAGAGACACGGAGCATTAACATGATTGATAATGCTCTTTGCCTCTCTATGATCTTTTTACTGCAAAATTACAGTGACCACTTAATCTCACTGATTTTGTAGTAAAAAGATCAGAGAGGCACAGAGTATTATCAATCATGTTACTGCTCTGTGTCTCTGCTGTCCGGAGCGGGGCTTGGCACTCTTTCACACAGCGGATTACCCGTACGGCATCTACTCCTGTGAATTCATTTTAATCAGTTTGTAGCCATTATTTAAAATATATCTAAACACTGTATTAAATACACTTTAATAAAATCTGTTCTAAACGTGAGGAAAATTTATTTTTGTAGTGTACTTTTTTTTTTTTTTTTTTTTTTTTTACTTTTTCCATTGAAATAGGCCCTTGAAGTTCAGGTGCCGTTCACACTTTGCAATCCGTACTGCTGTGTACTAGAGAACGGATTCCCCTGCTATCGCGCTGATCGCTGTACAGGCCAGAACATCTCGGCTCTGCCTGTACCAGCGCTGCTCTTCTCAGGCCTGGCATAATGCATCGGTACAGGATACTAGCAGAACGCAGGGCAGGTGTTGACATAGCACATGCTGCTCTGCCTGTTCCCACTTGAGCCTCAAATGGGAATCTATATAACCAGGGAGCCAACCAGACACATTTATGCCAGGCTTGAGAAAAGCGCTGGTACAGGAAGAGCGGCAACGCTTCGGCCAGCAGTTTAACTGAATACGGATTGCAAAGTGTGATAGGCATTTGATCTTCAGTTGCCTATTTCACTAGGAGAAGTAAAACAACAAAAAAAGTAAATTATAAAAATAATTTGTAGTTATGAAGGTTTAGGTACATTCTAAAATGCTGATTAATATGTAACAACCCCCCTCCAAGACTTCCTGAAATGTCAGGTTCTCACTTTGCTCCCGTTAGGCACTTGGCAGGGGAGGTTGCCAAAGAGTGGCAAGAAGTGGAAGAATCCGATAAATCCCAGCGGGATACACTGCTGACGTTGGTGAAGGAGATTGTCCCATACAATATGGCCCACAATACTGAACATGAAGCCTGCGACCTGCTCATGGAAATTGAGCAAATGGATATGCTGGAAAAGTACATTGATGACAACGCATATTCTAAAGTTTGCCTCTACCTCACCAGGTGAGTATGTCAAATCTGAAAAAAGAGTGACCTAAAGACGCACCAGTTCACAAATTAGTTATCTGTCAGGATTTTTTTTTGGCTCCTGATGCTTCAGATAATTGCTGCTAACAGCACAGCCATCAGTGGTTGGACCTGCTCAGTCTTCATGGTGTATGACAGGTGGATGTTCATACTTGCTCCGTGCATTTTGCAGGAGAAGAGGGCCATGGGTCCTTAGAAATCCATGCTCCATGTTGTAAGGTGAGGTCAGCCGGGAGGACATTTGGCGTAGTCAGAAATCTGTTGTCTGTAGCAACTAATATGAATTCTGCCATCATTCTGTAAGCTGCAAAAGAGATCTGGACACCTTTTTCGGAGTGATATCACACCAAAATAATTTCATGCAGTGGTGTCTGAGATGTGAGGAAAGTTTGGTCCTTCTGGATGTTTTAGATTCACAAAAGCTGTAGCAAACGCAGTCTAGGAAAGTCATGTGTAGCGCAACGGCTGGGTTGAATAGTGGTGGAAGTAGTAGTGAAGCCCCTCCTCCAGGCCCGTGCTGCAACCTATTATTATATTTTTTTTTTTTATAAATCTCTTCAGAAGTTACCTAATTTGCTGCCCATGTGGTTAACCATTTCTTTACCTTCCATTCAGTTGTGTGAGTTATGTCCCTGAACCCGAGAATTCGTCCCTCCTGCGTTGTGCTCTGTCTATTTTCCGAAAGTTCAATCGTTATCCAGAGGCATTGCGCTTGGCGCTCATCCTAAATGACATGGAACTTGTGGAAGACATCTTCACTTCTTGCAAGGATGTGTAAGTAGCAGTTATTTGTTCATTTTGTGTCTAGGAAACGTTCCTTATTGGACCTAAATCCATTATTTTTACTGAATAGTGTATCCTGCTTCTCACCTATACAAAATTAACCCTTTTGGCACTGGCATGTTCTTTAAACATGATGCCCGCTCGCGCATGCTACAGGCGC